>NC_140367.1:11497500-11565000 GCF_054491055.1 Hypomesus nipponensis
CCAGTGCGAAAAGCGTGTCTGGGCTGGCACAGGTGGGTCACAGGGCCGCGCGCATGAGCTACCCGTCAAAGCGTCCGGCGTTTCGCACCTTCCATCCCGGCCTTCCCGTGTCACGAGAAGGGTGCGTTTGTGTTCCTGTTTGTTTGTTTGTGTGTTTGTGTATTCCTCTGCGCTTGCATCCGAGCCACTTATTCGAGGTGTGCGTGCGCATGGCTGTGTGTTGGATTTGCCTATGGCGAGATGTGTGTGTGTGTGTGAGGAGTGTATTTGGGGCCAGGGCTGTAAAATCCTCTGTCGTCTCCGAGGAGAGCCTCGGGGCAGTGCTGGAGAGGTGTGAGATCTGGTGGCAGGATGGAAATGACGTTCACGGCAGGGTGTTGAAAATGACTGTTTGGAGAGAGAGAGAGAGAGAGAGAGAGAGAGAGAGAGAGAGAGAGAGAGAGAGAGAGAGAGAGAGAGCGAGGGAAGTAGGGAGGGAGGGAGGGAGGGAGGGAGGGAGGGAGGGAGGGAGGGAGGGAGGGAGGGAGGGAGGGAGGGAGGGAGGGAGAGGGAGGGAGGGAGACACGCTGGAGAAAAACAAGCGGTAATGCGTTTGACGTACAGTCTGCTTATGTCAGCGTTTATCCTACCCGTCTGTCTGGTTGGTCAGAGAGCTGATTTCACTTGTGGGCTGGCTGGTTGGGTGTCAAGCTGGCTGGCTGGCTGGTTGGTGTTTATCTAGCTGGCGGGTTGGGTGTCTAAATGGCTGGCTGGCTGGGTGTATATCTGGAAGCGTTAATAGCTGTCTGGCTAGGTGCGAAGCTGGCTGGCTGGTTGATTAGGTGTCTCGCTAACTGGCTGGGTGTGGAGCTGGCTGGGTGTAAAGCCGGCTGACTAGGTGGCTGGTTGTATAGCTGGCTGTCTGGGTGTAGCTGTCCTCACTGGGTGTACAGCTGGTTGGCTTCTTGAATGTCAAGAACATGGTAAACACTAGAGCTACCTCCGAGACTGTCTGGTCAGCGCTGCAGTGGTACTAGAAGGTGAGTTTAAGTGTCGCGTTCTCCTCTCAGGTGACTTTGTTTGAAGGACTCGCCAGCATGGTTTCACTGCTATGCCTGTGTCAGTGTTGGCAAGGGGTGAGACGGCACAGGGCAAGGCAGGCCTGGACATAAGCTGGCACAGCAGGGATGAGAGAGAGGGAGAGAGAGAGAATGAGAGAGAGGGAGAGAGAGAGAGAGACAGAGAGAGAGACAGACACAGAGAGAGAGTGAGAGAGAGAGAGAGAGAGAGAGAGAGAGAGAGAGAGAGAGAGGGGGAGAGAGAGAGAAAGACAGAGAGAGAGAGACAGGGAGAGCGAAAGAGAGAGAGAGAGAGAGAGAGAGAGAGAGAGAGAGAGAGAGAGAGAGAGAGAGAGAGAGAGAGAGAGAGAGAGAGAGAGAGAGAGAGAGAGAGAGAGAGAGAGAGAGATGCGAGAGGTGCGGGAGAGAGAGGGGGGGAGAGAGTATAAGACCAAACCCACTAAAACTACCAAAGGCCTCTAAGGGCTGTTAGAGTGCAAAAGTGCGTGAGAGAGAAGAAAAGAGATGCGTAGTAGAAAAAGTGTCTGTCGGCAAAGAGAGAGAGAGTCAGTAGGAAGTGAGAGGGAGCGAGAGAAATGGAGAGAGAGAAAACCCTTTTGACCGCGTTATTAACACTGAGGCATTATTTATAAACGGGTAGTGAAGAAACATAGAAAGAACATTAGCGCACGGAGCTTCAGCGTTGGTGAACCCCCCCCCCCCCCTCCTCCTCCGTGTTTATGCTCCCTGTGGCCAGGACGGGACCCTGGATGTTAAACACTTCTGCCCAGGGGCCCCTGGGACCCCCTCAGACCAGCACCTCCATCACGTGCACAGTGTAGGATGGCTGTGACCTCATTCTTTCGCTCTCCTTTTATTATTCCCCCCCCCCCCTCTCTCTCTTTCTCTCTCTCTCTATCTCTCTCCCTCTCTAGGGTGTTATTGATCTACGGAGAGTACAATGGGCTCCAGAGGGATTCTTGGTTTTGGTGTCGTGTGTGTCTGGGGGCGTATGTGTGCGTCTGTTTGGGCGCGCGTGTGTGTGTGTGTGTGTGTGTGCTGGGACTGCGCTGCAGCACGAGGACTTCTTTCTGCTAATGATCATTGTCTTCACCCTGCAGTGGCCAGCTCCTGTCCTCCTTCTACTATTACCACACACTGTGGAGAGAGGGAGAGGGATGGAGGGATGGAGGGAGAGGGAGGGAGAGGGAGGGTTAGAATGTTTTGAACTTCTGCTGGCAGTGTCCCCCCCATGTATCTTTAATGGTTCATCCTTTTGGAATCTCTCAGTGAATAATACATTGAGAGAGAGAGAGAGAGAGAGAGAGAGAGAGAGAGAGAGAGAGAGAGAGAGAGAGAGAGAGAGAGAGAGAGAGAGAGAGAGAGAGAGAGAGAGAGAGAGAGAGAGAGAGAGAGAGAGAGAGAGAGAGAGAGAGAGAGAGAGAGAGAGAGAGAGAGAGAGAGAGAGAGAGAGAGAGAGAGCGATTGAGAAAGAAAAAATGAAAAGGGATGAGAGAGGGAGAGAGAGGGAGAGAGATGGAGAGAGAGGGAGATAGAGATAGAGAGAGAGCGTAATAGCCAGCGTAGCAGGGCCTGGTCCTTGCCGCAGGTCCCCCCCCCCCCCCCTCACCTTCATCCATCCCTATTCATCTAAAATCTCTCTTTTCCTCCATCCCTTCTTTCTTCCTCCAACCTCTCTGTCCACGCCCTTGTCTTCTTTGTAGTACCTTTTCCCCCCTCTGCACTCACCCCTCCCTTCACCCTCTCCTCCCTTCACCCCTCTCTCTGTAGATATATCTCATGTGGTCCTTCTCTTCATCCCTTTGCAACCTCCCCTTTCCTCTCCTCGCTCTTTCCCTTCTCCTCTCCTTTCCTCCTCTCCTCTCCTTTCCGAGAAGAAAGGGGAAGGAGAGGGAGGGACAACAAAATAAGAGGGAGAAGAAAGCCAGAGAGAAATATGGAAAGAGAGAGCGATGGACGGATTCATGGAAGGGCATTGCTTGTAGTGTTTTTACCTCAAGGTTTTTAATAAGCCATTCACGTATACGTGTGTTTAAGAGAGAGAGAAAGGGAATGAGAGAAAGAGAAAAAGAGAGAAAAAGAAAGGGAAAGACAGAGACGGATGTGAATATGTGTTGTGCTCTGAGACTTGGTGCCGCGTGGCACTGCAGTGCTAATCAACAGCCAATGCCAACCACGCCCTCTCTCCTCTCTCTCCCTCCATTTCAACCGACAAACCTATCTTTCCACCCTTCTGAACCCTCTCCACCCCGAACCTTCTCCACCCAGCTTCCTGAAGCCTCTCCACCTTGAACCCTCTCCACCCTGAACCCTCTCCACCCTGAACTCTCTCCACCCTGAACCTTCTCCACCCTGAACCTTCTCCACCCAGCCTCCTGAAGCTTCTCCACCTTGAACCCCGAACCCTCTCCACTCTGAACCCTCTCCACCCTGAACCCTGAACCCTCTCCACCCTGAACCCTGAACCCTCTCCACCCACCACCCTGAACCCTCTCCACCCTAATCCCTCTCCACCCTGAACCCTGAACCCTCTCCACCCTAAACCCTCTCCACCCTAAACCCTCTCCACTCTGAACCCTCTCCACCCTGAACCCTGAACCCTCTCCACCCTGAACCCTGAACCCTCTCCACCCACCACCCTGAACCCTCTCCACCCTAATCCCTCTCCACCCTGAACCCTGAACCCTCTCCACCCTAAACCCTCTCCACCCTAAACCCTCTCCACCCTGAACCCTCAACACTTTGAACTCTCCAATGCTCAGCACCAGTGGATGCTCGAAGAATGAGTGGGTGGAAGGAAGGAAGGAAGGAAGGATGGAGGGATTGAGTGCCGGATGAAGGGAAGGATGGGCGGTTGGTGGGATGGAGAGACAACAGGTGGACCAGACCCCACAACTCCAGAATGTCTTCATCCACTGTGTCGAGTCGTGGTCAGGAAACACAACTAAGCACTTATAGCTGCTTCCTGGTTACTGCCTGGTTATTTTGCTTGGTGTTGACACAAGTTTGGGATGGTGTCAAACATGCTAACGTCATGTCAAGAGGGCGCTAGCTGTGAGTAGGGAGACACAGACCCAGGTGCCAGCAGACCACTGAGCTCCTCCTGGAGAATGAACCATCTACTTAATGCCATTAGCACCACGCACGCACACCCACAGACACACACACACACAAGTATTAAAAAGGAGCTTAATGGTATATAGACCTGTGGACAAGCCCTAATACACGAATACTTCAGTCACACACACACGCACGTAGAATTTACGAGCGATTTTCTCATTCCCACCAAGTGTCTCCTTGATGGAATTATTTTCAATAAGAGGCTTTAGGTGTCACATGCAACAGGCCGTTCCCCTCCACCTGTCCACTGTTAGCGGGCGTTTTGGACGGAATGTCGACGGCTTCATCGATCAAGCTTGAGCCGACAGTCTCGTTTTTGAAACGAGTTTGCGTACGCAAACGCACAGGAACACACGTGAGCACACACACACAGACACACACACACACACTCAAATGCATTACTGTTCATCTCTGTCCCAGCGCTTTTAATTTAGTTTTGTACTCAATCTCTGCATCTCTCTCCCCCTCCCTGCATCTCTCTCTCTCTTTCTCTCGCTGTTCCTCTGAGCAGCTATTAATCACGAGGTAATCGGAGAGACTTGGGATCCATAACAATATTAACGCTCAATTAAACCACACAGGGGGGGGTCTGGAGGGAGTCCAACCTCCTGTTAATGTACACCCCCCCCCCCCCCCCACGCACAAACACCAACACACACATCACCCCACCTCATGCCGATCTGGTTTGACACAGAACTCTCACACGCTCGCGCACACAGCCCCCGTCAACGTCCCCCCCCCCCCCCCTGTCAGACGCCCCGATCACGTGACCAATCCCGACCTATCGCTCGGCCTCCCCGTCGTATCTGCGCGAGTCGTCGCCTCTGCTCCACCAATGGGAGGCCATGACCCTTTTGGGAGGATGGTCGACTGGCAGCTGCACTCCCAGTGTGCAGGGCGGAGGACAGAGTTCCACACAGCTTGTTCTCCGCTGGGCTGGATCTCTTCTCCCGGAACGGTTTGTTTTGTGTCCCCACTCACACACACAAACAAACGAGGATATTACTGACAGACCTGGAACTTCTCCAAGCACTTTTGGACAGAGTCAAAAAACAAGAATGAAGCCTGTCCCCCTCCCTCCCTCCCTCCCTCCCTCCCTCCCTCCCTCCCTCCCTCCCTCCCTCCCTCCCTCCCTCCCTCCCTCCCTCCCTCCCTCCCTCCCTCCCTCCCTCCCTCCCTCCCTCCCTCCCTCCCTCCCTCCCTCCCTCCCTCCCTCCCTCCCTCCCTCCCCCGGTGACACAGACAGGCTTCTAAGAAGATATCAAAAAGTGACCAGGTGCCAAAGGTTTTACTGCGGGACGGCAGATGCGTATGTGGAAGAGGAGTGCCGAGAGGGCGTGCGCGCAGGTTTTACCCAGGATGCACCAGCAGCGTGTTTAATGGATGCTGAAGGTCACATCAGGAGCAGAGAGAGAGAGGGGGGGCTGAACAAGTCAGACCTGAGGGTGCATCTCCCTGTCTTAGGCTGGGATGTGACAACGTGGCTGTGATGGAGCCCACAGTGGGAGTGGAGCACAATAGCAGTCATGGTTTTAAGCACGTAGTAATTGTGCACGTTGACATGTTTGTGTCTGTGCAAGTAGTTTTTCTTTTTGGTGTGCGCGTGTGAGACAAAAGAGATGTTTGTGTGTCTGTGTATGGGTGTGTGTGTGTCTGTGTATGGGTGTGTGTGTGTCTGTGTATGGGTGTGTGTGTGTCTGTGTATGGGTGTTTGTCTGTGTCTGTGTATGTGTGTGTGTGTGTGTGTCTGTGTCTGTGTATGGGTGTGTCTGTGTATGTGTGTGTGTGTGTGTGTCTGTGTCTGTGTATGGGTGTGTCTGTGTATGGGTGGGTGTGTGTTGGGTGTGGAGTGTGTTGCGTGGGAACATTGCAGCAGTATAAATCTAATTTCCATTACCATAATGGCACCTCCCTGCTAAAAAACAATCTCTCTCTCTCTCTCTCTCTCTCTCTCTCTCTCTCTCTCTCTCTCTCTCTCTCTCTCTCACAAACACATACACACACACTTACATGCACACACTTCCGCCCATCCTTCAGTAAATGTCGTCCTCCTGTGTTGTAAGCAGGGGAGTAGAAGCTGAATAGCTTTGTGTTTCTGGTTATGTATTCATGACTTACCCAGTGACATGATGGTGTGTGCCCCAGTACACACACATATTCTCAGGGATGTGTGATGAATTTTGTTTTGGAGTGTAACCTCCCAGTGTTGTTGTTTAAAGGTTATGATTACAACCCCCCTCCCATCTTTCACACCTCATGTCCTCTCTTTCTTCATCTGTCTCTCCCTCTCTCTCTCTCTCTCTCTCTCTCTCTCTCTCTCTCTCTCTCTCTCTCTCTCTCTCTCTCTCTCTCTCTCTCGCTCGCTCGCTCTCTCTCTCTCTCTCTCTCTCTCTCTCTCTCTCTCTCTCTCTCTCTCTCTCTCTCTCTCTCTCTCCATCTCCTCTCTCACCTTCTCTCAATATTTGTCTTGGAGGTGGTGTGTTGGTTTCTGCTCTCTGTGAGCTGTGCCTATGCATTATCACACACCACATGACCACTTCAATGGTGTGTGTGAGTGAGTGTGTGCACTTATTTGTGTGTGTGTGTCTGTGTGTGACTAATACCTGCAGATCCAGGGAGACTTGTTAGTTTACTGCAGAGAAAAAGTGAAGTGTGTGTGTGTGTGCGCATGACTGTGTGTGTGGTGTGTCCAGGGCCCCATGTATCCAGCTGGTACTAGCATTAGTGTGCTACATTTACAATGTCTCCACACTCTCACCTTCCCACCCACACCGGCTAACTAGCTAGCCTCTCTCACTATCCTCCTGCCTTCCCTCGTTTTCTCCCTCCTAGCCTCCCGTCCTCCTAGCCTCCCTCCCTCCCTCCCTCCTAGCCTCCCTCCCTCCCTCCTAGCCTCCCTCCCTTCCTCCTAGCCTCCCTCCCTCCTAGCCTCCCTCCCTCCCTCCTAGCCTCCCTCCCTTCCTCCTAGCCTCCCTCCCTCCCTCCTAGCCTCCCTCTCTCCCTCCTAGCCTCCCTCCCTCCTAGCCTCCCTCCCTCCTAGCCTCCCTCCCCCCTAGCCGCCCTCCATCCTCTCCTACGAGAGAACAGAGGTACTTCTAGAAGGTACTCTCTCCAGTTTGGGAGCTCCATCCATTGTTTGGAGGTTTGTCTGGACTCGCATGATACGGATGACAGGGTGTATGGGCTCAAGATATAGCTGTCTGGCATCTGTGGCAGTGGTGTTGAATAGTCCAGTCAGAACAGAGAACATATTTATGCCGATAGGGAGTGAGCGTATGTATGTGTGTGTTTGTGTGTGTGTGTGTGTGTGTAGCTCATGCTTGGTGTCTCTGGTATGTTATGCATTATGCAGCTCCTCTCCTGTTCCTGCTGTTGGCTGCTGGTTGGACGGAGCTTAGCCTAGCCTGTATAAATATGTCTGCCTGGGGTCTCTGGAGTGTGTGTTTGTGTGTGTGTGTGTGTATATGATGGCATGAAGCTGACAGAAAAAGTCAGAGGGAGTGAGAGACAGAGAGAGAGAGAGAGAGAGAGAGAGAGAGAGAGAGAGAGAGAGAGAGAGAGAGAGAGAGAGAGAAAGAGAGAGAGAGAGAGAGAGCGATAGAGTGTGTCAGAGAGAGATGTGTGCTCTCCACTGGCAGGGTGATGTGCAGATCTCTTAGACACGGGGCCAAAGCTGAAGAGGCAGCTTATGGAAAACTGAAAACACAAAAATAATGTGTCTGCCAACATCCCTCTATGCATTCTGCACCTGCCTCTCTCCCCCCCCCCCCCCCCCACACACACACACACCTCTTCCTTTATCTATTCTTAAAACCTGCCGTGCCAGCAGAAAACCAACAAACCAACTAGGGCTCTACCTGATCATTTCCCCATCTCTCTCTCTTTCACTCTCTCTTTTACTCTCTCTTTCACTCTCTCTTTCACTCTCTCTTTTACTCTCTCTCTCTCTCTCTTTCACTCTCTCTTTCACTCTCTCTTTCACTCTCTCTTTCACTATCTATTTCACTCTCTCTCTCTCTCTCTCTTTCACTCTCTCTTTGACTCTTTCTTTCACTATCTATTTCACTCTCTCTCTCTCTCTCTCTTTCACTCTCTCTTTTACTCTCTCTTTCACTATCTATTTCACTCTCTCTTTCACTCTCTCTTTCACTCTCTCTTTTACTCTCTCTTTCCCTATCTATTTCACTCTCTCTTTCACTCTCTCTTTCACTCTCTCTTTTACTCTCTCTTTCACTATCTATTTCACTCTCTCTCTCTCTCTCTCTCTTTCACTCTCTCTTTTACTCTCTCTTTCCCTATCTATTTCACTCTCTCTTTCACTCTCTCTTTCACTCTCCTTCACTCTCTCCGTCTTTCACTCATTCTCAGGCTTGCTTTGTCTCTCTCTCTCTCTCTCTCTCTCTCTCTCTCTCTCTCTCTCTCTCCCTCTGTCTCACTCGTTCTATTTAAACCCAGATGATGACCTATGCGGATTCCTCTGTAGTCTTCCTGTCTGGGGGTTCTGGAACCACATTGGGGGTGGATTAGGGGTGGGTGGGGGGTTGAGTCTTCCTCTGCTTCCAGGCCCAAACCAACCTCGCCAGCCAGCCAGCCAGCCAGGCAGGCAGCCAGCTGGAGCATATCCCCCATGCTCTTTCCCCACTGTTGACACCACAGGCTCGCAGTATGGAAAACAGGAAGGAAAAATCCCACATTATGTAAAACCCAACGTTGAGATTGTTTGCTTTAGCGCAAGACTTGGTGAACGGCAGCTCAAAGTGTTTGGAAAGTGGAGGGTGTGTGTGTGCGTATATGTGGACTGCTGCAGGGGAACGACCAACACAAGGCATTGGGGCTGAAATGTGCACTATGTGACTGTATTGTCTCTATGAAAACATTGTTGCCGACTCTTGCATATTCGGAGTCTTATGTGATTAACCTCTCAAATGTAACACATTAAAAAAAGCACATAAGCATAAATAATAAAATGTCTGTAAAGCTCATAGAAAGATAGAACGTTTCCTTAAAATAATTCCTTTATGTTGGTCTGGTAGACAGAACTGCTTGCATGATCTCATTTCTGTACGGTTTGTGTACGTGTGTGTGTGCGCATCTGTCTGCACTCGGCGTGACCCCACTTTTAAGTGACAGCGACTGAACTAAACGTCATGTGGCACTATAGAAAGCTTTACAAGGCTCCACACTTCAGAGCACACAGTGTAGGTTGAAACATCCACTGGAATACAGTATTCATCACCAGGCATGACACGCACACGCACACACACACGTCATATACACACAGGACACTTTCAGCTCAGCCCCCCCCACTGTCGACAGGAAGTTCCGGTCCCGGCTCACATCCCGACGCCTCCCTCCCTCCCTCCCTCCTTCTCTTCCTCCCTTCCTCCGTTCGCTCTCTGTCGCTCCTTCCCTGGGCGTGCCGCAGCCAGCGCCTCCCTCCCTCCCTGGATTTCCAGGCTCCCTCCCTCCCTCCCTCCCTCCCTCCCTCCCTCCCTCCCTCCCTCCCTCCCTCCCTCCCTCCCTCCCTCCCTCCCGGGGGCGCGGCTGATCCCTCTCTTCCCTCGCATCCCTCCTCTCCTCCATCTCCCCTCCCTCCCTCCACCCGTTTCTCCGTTCCCCCCATCTCATCTCCAGTGGATGGTGGAGAGAGCCTGCCTTAGCGCTAGGAGAGAGCTGAGATCCCCCATCCCACAGCAGGGGGCACAGCAGCGGCATGAAAGATTGTTGTTGTTCAAAATAACAAATCAAATAAAGTTCCTGAATGGGGCCTTGCTCTCCTACATTTCCTGTGTGCGGCGGTAATTGCGTACCTCTAATTGGCCTCGGCAGAATATGTTTGGTGTGTTTGTGTGTGTTCGGTGTGCGTATTTGGGGTGCGTGTGTGTGCTCTTGCACAGTGGAATGATGAGCAGAAGCGCTTCCTTGTCGAAGACAAAGACAACAAACTGACGCTGAAGTGAATGTCAAACCAGACAGTCTGAGCTGTTTCAAGTTTGCGCCTGCCTGATAAACACATTCCGAAATGCGACGACAGATAACTGTTTGTCCAGAATGATCGACCGACCACACATTGGCGGTGTTTGGGAGTATGACCAGAGCGATTTGGAGAGAGGTGAAGGACGAGTCAGGGATAAAACCCCTCATCCAGTATGGATGAGGCTGGAACAACCCACTGAGGTGAACTGCTACTCGCCTTTTATCTCACTCAGTTATTCAGCCATGATCCCCAGCCCCAGCCCCAGGTTAGTCAAATCCAATCCCAGTCTAATGTTCTCCTCCACCACGGAAATGCCACTCCACCATTCCCCAAAGCCCTCCGCCCTTTCCTCCACCTCTCTCCTGCAGTGGTAACCTTTAGTTACTACTCACCACTTCGCACTGGAAGAAACTTGAACACCCAAGATGGACTCCATACCCCTATTAGGAGTAGTTTAATGAGAATCTCCATTCTTTTTGTTAGCGGTATGTGCATTCATTGATGGTCCCACCTGCCCCTGAACTGACCTTCCTTTATGACCCCTCCGGTGTGTGGTCGCACCGCCAAGTTTGGAACGACCTCAGACAGGGCGGGGCCATCTATTTGGCGACTGAGGGACTAAAGGACGATGATGTCAATAAAAAGAGTAGAGAACACCTGGAACATTCCTCCCTGGAGCCTTGCTATAGCTCTCCCACTCCTTCTCTCCATCCCTCTCTCCCACTCCCACTCTTAGCTTCTCTCCCCCCCCCCTCTCTCTCTCTCTCTCTCTCTCTTTCTTTCTCTCTCTCTCTCTCTCTCTCTCTCTCTCTCTCTCTCTCTCTCTCTTTCTATCTCTCTCTCTCTGTCTGTCTGTCTGTCTCTATCTGTCTGTCTGTCTGTCTGTCTGTCTCTGTCTCTGTCTCTGTCTCTGTCTCTGTCTCTGTCTCTGTCTCTGTCTCTGTCTCTGTCTCTGTCTCTCTCTCTCTCTCTCTCTCTCTCTCTCTCTCTCTCTTGTTATCACTGAGAGGGTTGTTAGCTCATGGAGAGAGGTGATGTTTTTTTCCCCACACAGGAAAGACACAAGACAAGGAGATGAGGGAATGGGGGGGGGGGGGGAAGAAGAGAGAGAGAGAGCCCAGACAGCCAGAGAGACAAGCAGCAGGTCCAGGTCTCTCTCTCTTTCTCTCACACACACTCGCACGCACGCACACACCCGGTCCCCTCTCTCTGTCCCCCCTCCGTCAGAAGTTCCTCCCAGCCTGGTGTGTTGGGCGGCGCCTGGGCCCCAACCCCCTCCTCTCCCCCCGGTGCGTCTGTGAGGAGCCAGTCACAGCCCCTAGCCTATAAGGGAGGCTCGAGATGGAGTGATGACGCTTTTACTTCTGTCTCCGCTGCAGGCTGTTAGCACTGATGGGCTCCTTTATGAGGGTGATTGGGGAAGAGAGAATAGTAGAGAGCATTGGTGGAGGACAAGTCCTCCCACCCAATCTCTCTCTCTTTCTCTCTCTCTCTCTCTCTCTCTTTCTCTGTGTGTCTCTCTCTCTTAAAACACAGTTTTGATCTTTTCTTCCTCTAACTCTCTCAACAATGTTCGGTCTGTAATATATTTTTCTCTACCCCTCTCTCCCTCTCTCTCGCTCTCCGATTCTCCCTCTCCCTCGTGTTCACTGTATTGTCTCTCTTTCCTTCCCTTCACCTACCTGTGTCACAGAGACACACACACACACACTCGCGTGGACAGCAGTGCCTAAGTGTTTTCGTAGGGGTGTTAGCCCGTGAACGAAGAGTACCGAGAAGAGCAGATGAGGCTTGAAATTCATTTTGGGAAAAACAAGGAAAGAATAAAATCTCCACCCCCTCCATCCTCCACCTCCCTTTGTCTCTTCTACCGTTCTCTACCCCCACTCCCCCCCCCCCCCATTCAAAATGACATGTCTGTTCTTGCAACCATGACATTCGGTGACAGCGGCGTGGGCAGGTCCCCCGCTGCTTGGTCTCTCTCCTCAGGTGCTGCTGCTAATATTTCAAAGAAAGGAGGAGGGAGGGAGGGAGGGAGGGGGGTGAGAGGGAGGGAGAGAGATGGTGTAGGGAGGGAAGGAGGGTGGAGGGGGGAGGGAGGGAGGGAAAGAGAGGGTGGAGGGAGGGAGGGGGTGAGAGAGACGGAGGGAGAGAGGGTGAGAGGGAAAGAGGGCGAGGGAGGGAGGAAGGAGGGATGGAGATGAAGAGATGGGAGACACTAGCACTAGAGATGATGTTGGACAATTTGGGGGATTTATGTCTAACAGGAAATGAATTACAGGTGTTTTCACTCAAGGAGGGGTGTTGGGGATGGGGTGATGGGGGGATGGGGGACAGGGGGTCGGGGGGACGAGGTTACGGGGGGTATGCATGTGTGTATGTGCCTGTGCACGAGGAAAACACAGAAAATGCAAAGCTATCGAATAAAACATCTCCCTTATTTGCCAGCGACAAAGGTGATGCTTCACACGTCTGTGGCTGTCATAATACAAAACCTCCTGACTTCTGAAGTGATTACCTCTGACAACACTTACATCACCTCTGAGCTTGAAGGTGTGTGTTTGTGGGAGAGCGAGAGAGAGACTCACACACACACACACACAGAGAGAGACAGAGAGACAATTATAGTAAGAGAGAATGAGTGCGGATCCTTGAGTCTGTGAAGGCAGTTGGAACGACAGTATTGCTGCTCAAAGCCCTGCCAGCAACATATGGTGTGAGAGAGAGAGAGGGAGGGAAGAGAGAGAGAGAGAGAGGGGGCCGGGAGACATAGGGATAGAAAGAGAAACACAAAAAGTAAAAGAGAGGGAGAAAGAGGGATGGAGGGAAGTCTAAAGAGAGAGAACTAGAGAGACAAAGATCAATGTATTTGGAGTTCTACTGCGATAATGGGATGAGTCAGTCAACAAGGCAAGAACAAACTATCCAACTGACAGCTGTTCATTATCATCGCTAGCGCGCGTGTGGTGTGTGTGTGTTTGCACTGCGTTTCCTGTTGGAAGACACCAGGCATGTGCTTGAGTGGGCGGCTCACTGTCGGGCCACTACTCTGTGTGTTTGTGTGAATATGGCTGAGAATTCTCCCTTTCTTGTCTTCCATATATATTAGAGGGGGGACGTATGTGTAGCTAGCTGATAATGAACTGTGATTTGTGAGCGTTCCTGTGTGTCTGTGTGTGTGTGTGTGTGCTTGGACGGTTGAATGCTAATAACAGATAATGGCCGTGATGCTGTGTCAGAGAGGAAGGAGAGTCTTCTGGACTACTTCATTAGACGGCGCCCAGACACACTCCTGCATACGAACAAACTACCTCTCCCACAGTGCATCGCTACGACGCCATCGTTTCAAGCCATTACCGAGAGAACCGGGCCTCAGCATAATAACGCACCCTGGCGTAGACATTAGCATGAGAGCTAGCCGCGAGCATGGGCATATCCGGATGAGTTAGCCTCAACGCTACGGCTGCAACGGCAGTGGGCCGTTACAGTGATCCCCCGCCGTGTTAGCCTTGTCATTGCTAGCTTGAACGCCGAGCACTGACACACCCTGGTGAATTAGCCTCAGTGCTAATTAACGCTAGCTTTAAACGCTCCTGTAAACAAGGGAGTCCTGAGCTGATGCTGTCGGCCTGTGGTGTGTGTGGTGTGTGCGCGTGTGTGTGTGTGAGTGAACTTAGAGAGCCAAGACAGCTCCATGGCACAGCGGTTGCCAAGAGTTCCCACACTTTGACCTCAGCACTGCTAATCACCCGCTGAGATAGAGAGGTGGGGGGGATGGAGGGAGGGAGGGATAGAGAGAAAGAGGGAGAGAGGGGTCGAGAGACACAGAGGAAAGGAGAAAAAACAGAGAGAAAGGACAGTGAGAAAGAGGGAGGAGATTAGGGCGGGTAGGAACAGAGGTTCTCTAAGTACTCACGGCACATGGAGGTGAAGAGCGCGGGAGCAGAGGGGAGGATGAGAAGACAGAGGGAGGAGAGGGAAGAATGGAGAGGACTTAAGGAGCATAAACCAGTTGCTGTCAGTCTCATCGGAGGGAAACAGCCTGAGGGCATAGCAGCCTTCTCCTCCTTCTCCTCCTCCAACAACTACTACTCTATTATTGACATACACACACACACACACTCACTAAGCATACAAATTCGTGCATACACATTCGCATTCATCTACACATTCTCCACACCAGTGGTGATTTTAGACCCTTTTTAGGGATGCTCAAGTATTTTTTTTTATTATTATTTTTAGGGGTGCTGAGATGAAGTATAACTATGATTTTTTTTCTTCTTTTTTCTTTACAAAATTACTATTGTTTGTTATCATCCTTAGTTTTTCCATTCATTCAATATTTTGCATAATAATAAGAGTATTAATTGCTATCCAGTGAAATTAGGGATTTATTAGCAAGGGGGTTTAGCACTTTTGCAAGCCACTGTATTCATGTCACATTCTCATTGGGGGCTGAGCCCCCCTAAAGGTCTGATCCTAGAATCGCCCCTGCTCCACACCCACCCATACACACACACACACACACACACACACACACACACACACGGAAGGGGCACACAAAATGGGGTCCATAGTACTAATAAATGAGTGGATTTGTTTAGGGCTGCAGATTTTGAATGTCAATTCGGCGGCTTCCCTCTTTCTCCTTCTCTCTCCACCCTCTCTCCCTATGAGCACCACCTGTGAGACACCCAGACCAGGAGGCTGGCCCCAGCCTATCCTAGACAGCGCAGTCCACAAACCCAAGACGGAGGACTTCAAATCCTGTCCAGTCGTCCTCCCTCTGGTAACCCCACTGGGACACATCCGAGTCCGTCGACACAACGACCCAACACACTGGTGCCCGGCTACGTTTCCGGTCTCCGTCTCCGGGCGCGCGTTCCGGAACCCTCCTCTGCGTAGCTTGGCGGGAGCCGCTTCTTCCCCTCTGTTCTGACGGCAGTCTGAGACGGCGAGTCCTGCCACCCTTTTCCCGTCGCCACCATCATCGCACACAGCGGCAGCTTTGAAGCTATAAATAACGTGCGTTTGTCTTTGAGGCCTGTCGTCTTGCCGCCTTGCTCCTAATTGGAGCCCGTTGCGTGCGAAGGTGTAAAGACTAGGGAGAAGAGTTATTCTGGAGTCCTTCGCACATATCCTCCCGCCACCCCCCAACCCACCCCACCCCCGCGACACACACTTTCTCCCCCAAGATGACAGATTTGAAGGATGTCTGTACGTCCGTCCACAATGGCCCCCAGAGCGGATGTGTGTGTGTGTGTGAGAGTGCGCGTGTGCTTGTCAGTGTGTGTTGAATCTTCCCGTGGGGTTCTGATCTGACAGTTCCGGATAGATGCACTGCAGATATCATTAGTAAATAGAGAGATGGAGATGGAGACTTGAAAAGATGGGGAAAAAAAGCCATAGACATGATTTTGGTGGCCTACAGTATACAGACAGACACACGACAGACAGACAGACAGACAGACAGACAGACAGACACACGACAGACCGACAGACAGACAGACAGACAGACAGACAGACAGACAGACAGACAGACAGACAGACAGACAGACAGACAGACAGACAGACAGGCAGACAGGACAGTACTGGATAGTCCCTAGAGGGGGCCCAGGGGGGCATGTACGGACCCTGATCCCAGGTCCTGATGGTGTGAATGGGGAAGCAGAGGGCTGCGTCCCCCCCTGGACCCTCCTGGGCCCTGGAGGAACTAACAAGGCCCGTCTCCACTCGAGCACATTAGAGCCGGCCTCCTCGTAACAGCCTCGATAAAGACTCGCGCTCCTCTCTGTACATTTACATTTAGTCATTTAGCAGACGCTCTTATCCAGAGCGACTTACCGCAAGTGCAGGGACATTCCCCCCGAGGCAAGTAGGCTGAAGTGCCTTGCCCAAGGACACAACGCGCTTTGACTCCTGACTCCTGTGAAGGAGGAAGAGGAATCCCTCTGTCCTCTCCCCTCTCTCCGTCTGCTGTGGTGGGGGGAGAGGCAGTTAACAGCTCATCAGACTGGACAAAGGCAGCCATTACTGGCCAGTGTTAACCCCCGTCACTCCAAATCAAAGGCGGATGTGCGCGCTTGAAAGGGACAGGTTTGTGCACACGCACACAAGGGGACACACACATGGAAACCAGCAGGGATGTCGAAGTACAGGATTACCACACTTGTTATAGATTCCTTCTAAATCCGAAGCTAGGAAGAATATGAGTGTTTGTGTTTGTGTGTGCGTGCGTGCTTGGCTTAGGACTGCGCATTCATGATTATACCGGGATTTGAGTCTGGCTAATTGCTAAACCGCAAGATGTATTTATTTCGACAGAATCTATAAGGGCATGAATCCATAAAATACTGATTCTGTTGGTCGGATGGTTCTGTAGAGACGCTTCTGTGATGATACCCAGGTACGAGCGAGTGATGCTTGCAGACTGCAAAGCAGACTGGGGATCCATGTATTGGAGAAGCCGGTCAATGTAACCTCTAGATCCACTATTAGCGCCCTCACATCAGGCCTCATCAGTGAACACCTCACAAGTCGAGCTACTTAGATTCCAGCCGTGAAGCCACCACAGAATGACGATGGCTGCTTGTTTGTCGGATTCGACTGGAATCGAGTTAGCTCTTTTGTTTCTCCTATGAACTCTTCACCAAAAAGGACATCTAAGATCACATTTTTGTTTGAAATATTGTTTTGTTATTCTCGTCATGGAAATCCCTAACCTTGCTGAAAACAGTGACGTGACAAGCTACAAAATAACGTTCACGCGGCAAGTTTGTATTTCAGGAAATTCCCATCGAATTTCAATTCAAATTCCCACACGGACTATTATCTCTACCGCTGCACGCTTTCTCCAGGCTTACATTGAGTAAGTACAGTTGTTTGAAGTAGACCAGAGTGCACTAACTGGTATTGTGGTGGAAAAACATTGTGTTAGTGCATTGGTAGATTCCGGGTGACACCTACGAAACAATTGATTGAATACATAGACAGACTGATTAAAGGAGAGGGAGAGAGAGAGCAAGAGGAGGATTGATGAGAGAGAGAGAGAGAGAGAGAGAGAGAGAGAGAGAGAGAGAGAGAGAGAGAGAGAGAGAGAGAGAGAGAGAGAGAGAGATGGGGGGAGAGGGAGAGAGAGAGCGCGAGATTGAGGACGGAGGGAGAGATAGGAGGGAGGAGAGAGCTGCTATCAGGTGTCTCAGGATTGAGATGCCAGTCTCTGATTCCCCATCGGGGTCCAGCTCTGCCTGCACTATCACAAGCTAATTGAAGCCAGAGCATTGATTGGTTGGTTATCTGAGATTGGAATGGCCTGGAAATCCATATGCTGCAGGGGACCAAGTGTGTGGGTGTGTGTCTGTGTGTGTGTGTGTGTGGGCTGAGACATTGACCACTCGTGTACGTTTACCCATTAAACTTGAGCTGAAGAGCTGGTATTGGTAATAAGCAACTGAGCCAGGGAAACCAATTTCCACACGTACGCTGTGAAACTGGCCACACACGCACACACACGCACAGTATGAGAACGTCAATCCTTGGAGTGATCCGTGGTCCGATTCACAATACAATATGTGTGAACACAAATGACTGCGTGTGGGTGTGTGGGTGTGGTGTGTGGTGTGTTCCCAAGCGCCGTTCTAACAATAAGCTTTGTGTGCATGTGTGAGTTTGTACGTGTACTTGAATAGCCTTTCAACAATGAGCGGTGTGTGTGTGTGTGTGTGGTAGTGTGTGTTTGTGTGTAAATAGAGTGTTAGTCTAGCAGAGAGTGAAGATAAAAGCCACTGTGTCTAGCCCTGTAAACAACCTTGGCATCAGAACAGGGACGAAACCCACGGAAAACACTTCTAATAAGACACTTCAATACCCGTGACTGTCTTTGTACAGGCTTTCTTCCCCTCTCTCTCTCTCTCTCTCTCTCTCTCTCTCTCTCTCTCTCTCTCTCTCCCTATCCGTACACTTTTTGGCATGACTGTTTGAGTTAAGCTGTGTTGCCTCTCTCTGTCTGACTGTTTTTATCTCCGTGGCTGTCACTCTCCCTCGATCTCCCTCTCTCTTTCTCCCCCCCCCCCCCTCTCTCTCTCTCTCTCTCTCTCCCTCTCTCTTTCCCCCCCCCTCTCTCTCTCTCTCTCCCTCTCTCTTTCTCCCCCCCCCCCCCTCTCTCTCTCTCTCTCTCTCTCTCTCTCTCTCTCTCTCTCCTCTCTCTTCCCCCCCCCCCTCTCTCTCTCTCTCTCTGTCTCTCTCTCTCTCTCTCTCTCTTTCTCTCTCTTTCTATCCATCTTCCTCTGTGTCTCTCCTTTGTTGTCAGCGATGTGAGGAACTAAGAAACCACACAGGCGACTTCCTGTTTTGTCCCATTCCTTCCACGTTCACAGCTGAAGCAAACCGACTTCCCGCCGAAAGGAACACGCACGTGCACACACCCAGAGCGATGACAGGCACACTGAAATAAAAGCCTTTGACCACTGTCCGCTGGTGAACTAATGAGAGCCTCTGACAGAAAACATCCTGATGGGCTGTCTAGGGGAAGAGCATTCCCTGTCTTTCTCCCCTCTGTCTCCCAGGGAAACCTATTCTGTCTGGGGCGGAGGACAGCTGTGGGAGTCAGGCTCTGGAGGTTCTGAGTGTGTGTGTGTGTGTGTAAGAGAGAGGGACAGAGACAGAGTTTGTGTCGGGCCCCTGCAGTCTCTCTGGTAAGAGAAGAGACACTCCTACACATGGATTTGGTGTCAGCTTTATGCCAGCATGAGGCCCTGATGCTCTCTGGCCCAAACTTGTGGGAAAATCCCCGTCTGAACAAACTGGTTCGGATATCCGAGCTGCTGCACACACACAAACACACGCACGAGTGGGCGTGCGTGTGACCCTCAGATTTCAGCAAGGTCTTCTATCAGAGACAAGCCCAGAGATGGCCACTGCGTGGATCAACACTGGAGACATACACACCCTTCATGCTGAGCCAAGACGCCCACACACACACGCATCCTAGGGACCCTCATACTCACACACACACTCTCTCACACACACGCACACAGAAACACAGAAGGTAGGTGTGCACACACAGGACGCATAGTGATGAGTGCGAGGTGGGTGGAGAGGATGGATGTGACGATCATGGATCTCATGATAAAGGTTGGGTAAAGATGCCTGCGATAATGCCGTTAGTGTTGAATATAGACTGTGTATGGGCGTGTGTGTGTGCGCGCGCGCGTGTGTGTGTTTTGGGGTGTTTGCAAGGGCGGATAGGGGTTTCACAGTGGCGAACTCATGACTTGTGGTCACTGCAAAGTACTGTGCACATTCCCACATGGTAAGACCACAGCATGAAACTACACGCTTACAGGAAGTCGATTTTGTCCTTCTGTTCCTGTTTGGGAAGCACGGGATACCCTGCGGTCCTGGCTGCATTGTGTGTGTGTGTTAGTGTGTGTGTGTGTGTGTTAGTATGCTCGGGCATTGCTTGTCACGTGGATTCAAAATATGCTGTACAGACTGTGTGTATGTGTGTGCTCTTCTTACTCAACCCCTCCATGCCTCACAACCGTGAGCCTGGCTGCCAACTGTCCCTGTGCCAGCCGCCCAAGAGGAGCAGCCCTCCGCCCCCTCCGCCCCCTCCGCTCCCTGGCCCTGGCCCCGCCACTTCCTGTGTCGGCGCCAGCGGCACCAGGGAGGCCGTGCCAGGGGAGGCTGGCCTGAGCAGGGCAGGGTGCCAGGGGGACAAACCCGGCTGGGCCCACCCGGCACCAGCTGGACGCTCCACAGGGATGTCCTGAACCCAGGGACGGACTGACGTGACTCTGACACTGGGGGTGGAGGCCGGGGTGGAGGCCGGGGTGGAGGCCGGGGTGGAGGCCGGGCTGGAGGATGTTTGAGGCCATGTCGGAGGCGGATCGACGTCGTGTTCGAGGCCGTTTGAGGCTGTTTCGGGGTGTCGACGTTTTGGGTGAGGCTGTTTGGGGCCATTTGAAGCTGTGTTGGTGAGCGTTTCGAGGCTGTGTTTTCGACGTGTTTTAACACTCCATTTCACTTAACGTGTGTGTGTGCGGCGTATGTGTGTGTGTGTGCGTGCAACCTGGTGCTCAGTGGAGTGGGCCGACCTGTCTGTTTATTCCATCAAGCCTCCTCAGCAGTGCTCTCACCTCTGTCAAACAGAACAGCACTGCCTTCTGGTCCCAATCACTCACACCAGCATAAACCCACCCGGGCATTAGACACACACACACACACGCACACACATTCCCCATCAGTTTTCTAATATTGTGGGGAGTGCAGTCAATACATAAAGAGCCGTTGTGGCGCAGGAGAAAAACCAACAAATCTAAGAGGAGGGAGTCGTAACGCCCACCTTGGTACACCAATCACGCGCGGCGCCCCGGCCGCCGTCGCTGCCGCCGCTCATCCAGCCAGGAAACGGAACGCGCCACGATCAAAGGGCCCAGGGAGCGCACAGACAGTGGCGCTCCTGAATTTCACCGACACAGCTACGAGATCACATTTTCTTTCTGCTGTTGTTTTTGCTTCGTATAAGCCTTTTACTAAGCACCACTGGCCATTATTATGGGCCGAAGCTGGAGTGAGGGAGGGGGGGCGTGAGGGGGTTTGCGTTTATGTGTGTCTTCAGGTCAAACACGCACACACGCGCACGCACGCACACGCCAGTGTGGCGTGTGACAGAGGGCTTGCGTCACACTTCATCCTCTGTTAGGCCAGCCACCATCCATCCCAAGGCCTGTATTTATTTATCTATCTGTTCATCTTTATCACTCCGTCCACATCTCACTGGGCATCTATCATGTCTGCCACCTTCCACTGGTAATGGGACTAGACTGGCACCACCTGGGGCTGGCAGAATACACATTACAGCTGGGACTCAAGTCCCAGCCTGTATGCTATCTGCTCTCATGTACACGTTCTACTACCTCCAGTTCACTATATACTACCTCCAGTTCACTATATACTACCTCCAGTTCACTATATACTACCTCCAGTTCACTATATACTACCTCCAGTTCACTATATACTACCTCGTAGTTCACTATATACTACCTCCAGTTCACTATATACTACCTCCAGTTCACTATATACTACCTCCAGTTCACTATATACTACCTCCAGTTCACTATATACTACCTCCAGTTCACTATATACTACCTCCAGTTCACTATATACTATCTCATGCACATTACTAAAACGGTTGAATCTATGTGTGTCTTTCAGTTTCACAGAGCATTGCTAACTCTACATTTTATCAATATAAAGTCTTGACTTTCACCCTCCCTATTAAGGCAGTCGGCCTCAATTAGCTGACTATTGATCTTGTAGCATTGGCTTTTTATTTGAGAAAACATCTGCTGAGGCACTAGCTTGTTTGACGACTGGCCTACAGATTACCTTCCAAACAGCTCTTAGTTGGCACAGAAACACTGTGGAGGATGTTGACAAGGTTGTGGAGTTGTTGAGGCCACAACGTTGTGGTTCGCTTGGGGAAATCTTACTGAATGGTTGTGGCAGTGTCTGTATGGCTGTGGTAATGTCATTAGAATCGTAGCGTGCGGTTGCTGTAACGTTCTTTTATGGTTGTGTTAATGTCACTGTGATATTAACGTATGGGTTGTGGTAATGTTGCTTTATGGATGTCCTGTTGTTACAGTAAAGTTGTGGTACGGTTTGTATTGGCTTTCTGTAGTTCTCCTCTTTCAACATTGCTGCAGTGGCAAAATGGCTGCCGTTCATCAACCAAATGGGTGATACACATTAGCAAAGGATGATTGAAAAGAGATGAATGAATCCATTTAATATTAGAGCTCTCTTTCTCCCTCCTATCACTTCTTTCCCTTTCTCTTACTATAATCTTCTCTCTCTCTCTCTCTCTCTCTCTCTCTCTCTCTCTCTCTCTCTCTCTCTCTCTCTCCAGAGGTCAGGACATTGCCCATTCACCACTTCTCCACCTCCTCAGAGAATCAATAGGTCATATATCTGCTCTTAGAATGTTCGACCGCCTCTCCCCCCTCTCTGTCCCTCTTCCTCTCTCTCTCTCTCTCTCTCTCTCTCTCTGTCGCTCTCTCTCTCTCTGTCGGTCTCTCTCTGTCTCTCTGTCTCTTCCTTTCCTTGTCTCTCTCTCTAAATACTCTGCTACTGTCATTACACATTCATGACTAGAGCCCCTTCCCCCTAGATCAAAGCGTGGTTCCAACGAGAACAACTGAAACCTAGTTTAGATGCGAGTTTTTTGGGGATAGGGGGAAATGCTCCCCCCCCCCGACTCTGTTTAGAGCCCCCCCACACACACACATACCGACACACACAAACAGGTTGTCCCTTGTAAAGTGCATTGAGGCCTGTTATGGAGCCTTGGTTGCTTTAGTGTCTTTTAAAAGGTTTTTTATCAGGCTTCCAGGAGTTCTGTGTTGTGTTCCTGTGTTTGTGTGAGCGTGTGTTTGTGTGAGTGTGTGTGTGAGCGTTTGTGTGTAAGTGTTTGTGTGTGTCGACACACGCAATAGCAATAGCCTCAGAAATGTTCAGAGGGAGGGATCCTGGAAGGATGAGAAGAGAAATAGAGAGAGACTAATTCAGGGCAAATTCAATGTATGTCTCTCCTGTCCTCTCCTCTCCTCTCCTGTCCTGTCCTGTCCTCTCCTGTCCTGTCCTGTCCTCTCCTCTCCTCTCCTCTCCTCTCCTCTCCTCTCCTCTCCTCTCCTCTCCTGTCCTCTCCTGTCCTCTCCTGTCCTGTCCTCTCCTCTCCTGTCCTCTCCTCTCCTCTCCTGTCCTCTCCTCTCCTGTCCTCTCCTCTCCTCTCCTGTCCTGTCCTCTCCTCTCCTCTCCTCTCCTCTCCTCTCCTCTCCTCTCCTCTCCTGTCCTCTCCTCTCCTCTCCTGTCCTCTCCTCTCCTGTCCTCTCCTCTCCTGTCCTCTCCTCTCCTCTCCTCTCCTCTCCTCTCCTCTCCTCTCCTCTCCTCTCCTCTCCTCTCCTGTCCTCTCCTGTCCTCTCCTCTCCTGTCCTCTCCTGTCCTCTCCTCTCCTGTCCTCTCCTGTCCTCTCCTCTTCAATGTAACCACCATTTGGTGTCAACTCGATACTTGTCCTCTGTGTCTGCGTATCTGTGTCCTCCAACCCTCTGTCTGTCTAACCCAGTATAGCTCTCACGCGGTTGATTGACGTCTACTCTCTGTGACACGGTAACCTCTGATTGGCCTCTGGAGCCTGGGGGCAGGATGGGGAGCTACAGAGCAGAGTCTGAAGTCCGTTTCCTGTCACACATGTGTTCACACCCTGTCGCTCATAGAGCCCGACCCCTTCTTGGACCCCCCAGGGAGGAGGGAGCCGTGTGGAAGTGTGTGTGTGTGTGTGTGTGTGTGTGTAGTATGCAGCCTATTTGCACATCCTCATGCCTTTTATTTCCTTTATCTATCTATCTATCTATCTATCTATCTATCTATCTATCTATCTATCTATCTCTCTCTCTCTCTCTCTCTCTCTCTCTCTCTCTCTCTCTCTCTCTCTCTCTCTCTCTCTCTCTCTCTCTTTAAACTGCACTTCCCTCCTGACTAAGTAAGGAAGTCAACAGAGGCAACTGAGTCGTTGTCCTTCAGGATAAACAGGCACTCTCCTGGTTGGAGGTTAAGGATAAAACAGGCCAGGAAACTACTCTACTCCACTCCTCTAACCTCCTACCCTCCCCTTCACTCCACCTCCTCCCATCTCCTCTTATTCCCTTCACTTCACCTTCTCTCCTCCCCGCTCCTCCTCTCTCCTCTCCTCTAATTCCCTTCCCTTCACCTCATCTCCTGCATTTCTCCCCTCCCCTCCCCTCTCCCTTTCCTGCCCCCCCCCCCCCCCCCCGCGCTTTAAACCTCTCTCTTGAGGACAGCTGCCTCAATAAAATATTTGTTTGCTGAGATGGACCCGAAAAAATTTGCAAGGCACCTTGCAGAATGTCTGTGTGCGTACGTGTGTGTGTGTTTGGGTGGGTGGGCGGTGGGGGGTGGGGTGTTCTGGTACTTTCACCAGGAACAGAAGGGCATCCAGCATGGCGTTTATACACACACCCTGACGTCCTTTGTGAATGGATCCAATTCTGATTAAAATAAATGACTTTTCTGTCTTTTCTCACTTCTCTTGTCTTTCTCTCCTATAATCTCCTACTTTTCCCACTCTCCCTTTAACCATCTCTGTCTCTGTCTCTGTCTCTGTCTCTGTCTCTGTCTCTGTCTCTCTCTCTCTGTCTCTCTCTCTCTCTCTCTCTCTCTCTCTCTCTCTCTCTCTCTCTCTCTCTTGCTCGCTCTTCTGCTCTCTTTCTCTTTCTCGCTCGCTCCCTCTTCTGCTCTCTCTCTCTTTTTCTCTCGTTCGCTCTTCTGCTCTCTCTTTCTCTTCCATTCGCTCTTTTGCGCTCTCTCTTCCTATAATGAGACCAGGATCTGTCACTGAAAGCTAAGGCTTTGTTCGCCAACACACCAATTACTGCTGCTGTTCAACTCTCTTAGTCTATCTGTGTATGTCTGTCTGTCTCTCCTTCTTCTCTCCCCCCCCCCCCCCGTCCCAACCCCACACCCCCTTCCTCCCTTCCCTTTCCCCCCCATCTCCCTCCCGCCGTCCTGTGGTGATTCAGGAATGTGGGCTCCAACTCCAATCAGAAATCCCCCCCCCCCATTATCCGTCTCTCGGAGGTTAAGGTGGTAGGATGATCTAAGCTCACACGCTGCTGAGAGAATTCACAAAGCTCATATGTTATGTGCACAAATGCATATACACAGACATGCATACACAGACACATACATATGCTTGCTTGCTTACGTGTTCCAGAAGGAGCTTACTAACATCGGATAGAAAACAGAGCCTTTGGCTCATGTCAGAGAAATGCAGGGTGGCGAAGTGTGCGCGCGTGTGTATGTAATAAGAGTTTCCTCACCGGGCTTTAAGGTGCCGGATGTCGATAACCGCGGATGACTCACTGTGTTTGATGACCTTTCATAGCAACCCGCGGACCGTGACTGAAAACGAGGTGAGACGCGCGCACACACCAAAACTGAGACCTCGGCACACATGAAGCGCATCCGAGTCTTTTCTTTCCATTTTGTTTTTCTCTCTCTCTCTCTCTCTCTCTCTCTCTCTCTCTCTCTCTCTCTCTCTCTCTCTCTCTCTCTCTCTCTCTCTCTCTCTCTCTCTCTCGAAACGAATCGAAAGCTCCACCTCGGGAGGAGGAGGGGGGGGGGTCACTTTGGGTGTGTGTCTTGTCCGTCTGTGTAGCGCGTGCGTGCGTGCGTGCGTGCGTTTGCCTGACCGTGAGCGCATAACGTTCATGGGTATGTTCTCCACGGCCAAACACTGTGGTTAGATGGGGGGGACGCTTCCCTGGGTTTCCCCTGGAGGGACGAACCGCTCTAAGCCTGACAACGCGACTATCATCTGGTGTCAGGTGGCTGAGCGGTTAGGGAATCGGGCCAGTCATCCGAAGGTTGTCGGTTCGGTTCCTTGCTGCTCAGAATGACGGTGTGTCCTTGGGCAAGGCACTTCACCCTGCTTGCCTCGGGGGGTATGTCCCTGTCGCTCTGGATAAGAGCGTCTACTAAATGTAAATGTGTTTCGGCGAGCGACAGTGTCTTCCCCTGTGGTGGAAGCACAGTAGGGAAGGCCAATCCCTAGGAGAGATAGGGATTGGCCTCACAGTTTGTGCTTACAGGCAAAACCACACGCACGCGCGCACGCTCTTTTGATGAACAACCGTTGTCTTTGTCTCTTCTCGAAGGGTGTGTTCATTTGGGTTCCGGGTTTCAAAGTAGGAAGCAATCTTCGGAATGGAGAGAGCATCTTCCCAGTCTTGAGAGGAATAATGAGTAGACAACACACAGCGTCGGAAACAAAGTTTTCTTTGATCGCGAAGGCCAGGGATTCTGTATCGCGTCGAGGAATGCCAAACAACGTTTCATGACTGGAGACGGTGGCGTCAAAGGATGTTATTAAAGGAGGAGACCCTAAACGGTCCAGCTTCCTGGGTCATCGCGCTCTCTGACCACTGACCTCTCGGTCCTCGACAGTACGCTAGTTATGTAGGTTTCACATCGGGCATTGGTATTCTAGAGTCTAACACCAGGTCCGATCCTTCAGTTTACTGGACATAGCTGCTCCTTGCCTACACACGGGACATGATTATAGTGTGGAACACCAGACAGGAGGTGAATAGGTGTAACGATAGAATACATGAACATCTAGTTATGAAATAACTAGCTCTCCTCGGCACATAACACAAACCCATTTCTTCCAGGTTGTTGGCCGCTACAGTGTAGTTAAAGCTGTGATGTCAAGGCCATGTGGATTGGAATGGTTGGCCTCAGGTCAGATCACCCAGACCTGACTAATCAATATGTGGCAAAGATCCTTGTCTTGGATGAATTACAGCAGGTATCCATTGATCAGGCCTGGATCCTGGAGGGAATACCAGAGGTGGCTGGACTTGTCAATTACCTATCAGGATCATTCTTCTTTCTTGAACCACACGATTGTACCACTACCACAGTATTGAGTAAAATGTTTACTTAATGGTTTCAATTACGTTTAGGCTTCAATGATCATAAATGTTTTCAATGAGGGGCCCTGAAGCAAATTGGTCCAGAACATTACAGTACAGTATTTACATGAGGTGAAAGCAGTAGTTAACCCTTGTGTTCTCCTCGGGTCATTCTGACCCATCAGTCATTGTGACCCACCTTCGTTTGCGACAACTTTACCGCATACAAAAACAAAGTGAAGCATTTTCCTTTTAACCGTTGGGCTGTCTCAGACCCCCCACATTGCGAAGGTTAAAATAAAATTATTTTTATTTGCTTTTGTATTGGGTAAAATTGGGTAAACACAACGATGGTTCGTTATGAACCTTTTGGTCATGTGACCCGAAGGCAGCACAAGGGTTAAGTTTGAAATATCTCCAGCATGCCAGAAAGCAGTTCCATGTTTGCTGACTGCAGCGGTCTTCATTGAGCCCAGTAGGAGCTCAGGTTGGAGCAGGTTGGGTTAGGGTTAGACTTGGGTTAGGGTGCTTGTTGGTTAGGGGTAAGATTGGGTTGTGTTGGGTGTTTGTTGGTTAAGGTTAAGATTGGGTTGGGGTTGTCAAGCCTCTGGGTTAAGGTTGGGTTAGGGTGCTTTTGGGTTAGGGGTAAGGTTGGGTTAGGGTTCGAGGTGCTTGTGGGTTAGGGGTAAGGTTGGGTTAGGGTTCGAGGTGCTTGTGTGTTAGGTAAATACAGTGCACACACTACAGTTTGATTAGCCTCTCTCCAAGTACATCTTAGGAGATTGGTATTGTTCTTGCAAAGCTCTTTATTTCTAAGCATGACTTTGGTCTCATGACCGACGTTCTGCTCCGGGTTTTTATGGTTCTCCGGCTGCCTGGATCTCTCTCTGTTCCACCTGGTTCCCTCTGTAAAGCAGTGGCCTTTGAGAGGATGAGGGTCTTTGAAATGGTAATCATATTTGGGCTCATATCTGTAGTCATCTCTCATCTTCCCCATCTCTGGTGCCACATTAACCTGCTTGTGTGTGTTGGTGTGTGTGTTGGTGTGCGTGTTGGTGTGCGTGTTGGTGTGTGTGTTGGTGTGTGTGTTGGTGTGCGTGTGTGTTCACTGTCATGCCACAAGCCCCCTAATACACCAGCCGTCCTCTCTGCTTCCATCCACTCACACCACCTCTTCTTTCGCACTCTCTCTCTTTTACATTTTCTCCTAACTTCCATTTTCTTTTTCTTTCTTTCCTTTCTCTCTCTCTCTCTCTCTGTCTCTCTCTCTCTCTCTCTCTCTCTCTCTCTCTCTCTCTCGTTCTCTCTCTCTCTCTCTCTCTCTCGTTCTCTCTCTCTCTCTCTCTCTCTCTCTCTCTCTCTCTCTCTCTCTCTCTCTCTCTCTCTCTCCCTCCCTCCCTCCCTCCCTCCCTCCCTCCCTCCCTCCCTCCCTCCCTCCCTCCCTCCCTCCCTCCCTCTACCTCTCTGCCTCTCTCACTGTTCCTCCCTGTCTCCCTCTCTGCTTCTCTCTCTCCCTCATTTTCTCTCTCTCTATCCCTCCAACCCACCCAGAATGTAATCTATTCACCAGTTTGTCTGTAATGAGCTATGTTCAAGATTCCAAATGAACTGCGTGTGTGCGTGTGTGCAAATGCAAACACATAATCTTACAGGTGTGTGCGCGCATTTGTCAGAGAAATCCATAAAGATCACAGGTGCAGCAAACGTCACCAGAGTGTGTGTGTGTGTGTGTCTGTGAGTGTATCCATGCGTGGTCATGCATTTGTGTGTGTGTGTGTGTGTGTGTTTTGTGTGTGTGTGTGTGTGAGTCACACCAGATCCAATTAAACACAATAATGATCACACTTTAATTAACACAGTCGTAATCAAACAAGTTGATGTGGCAGTATTTAAATTGTGCGTGTGCGTGTGGATGTGTGTGTGTGTACGTGTGTCTGTGCATTTGTGTGGGTGTGCGTGCGTACTGTGAGTAATAGTCGTAGCCATTGAGCGCTACTTCACCTGTTAATGAGAGCGATTTCATGACTGTGATTCAGAGCAAAGAAAAGTCAAAGGAATTGCGAGCCGTGTCTAGCGCAGTACAGAAAACTACTTTTTGTTTGCCGTAAATGTAATCACCAAAGAAATGGATTTCATTGTGCGTTTTTTGCATCTTGTCTACTGTAAAGACACAAACTTGACAATGTATTGGTCACGCGCAACCAGACTAAATACCCAACAATGAAGTGACACCATGGAACACTCACCATCAGATGGACGGTTAGACAGACAGACCGACCGACACCCTAATCTCCGCAAACCCTCCCTCGACCTAGCCTCTCTCCTTTCAACCCTCTCTTCTTGAGGATTGATGAGCTGGTCCTTTTCTGGGGCTATTTTCCACTCTCAAGCACCCAGAATGTGCCCGTCAGACAGAGAGAGGGAGTGATAGATAAAGGGAGAGAGAGAGACAGAGAGAGAGAAAGAGAAAGAGAAAGAGAGGGGACACTAACTCCTTTTTATCCTGGGACTCAGCACTATTTCTCGAGTGTTATTGGACAACAGCTAGACGCTCACCACC
Organism: Hypomesus nipponensis; assembly: GCF_054491055.1. NCBI lineage: Eukaryota > Metazoa > Chordata > Actinopteri > Osmeriformes > Osmeridae > Hypomesus > Hypomesus nipponensis. Next base: position 11,526,715 of record NC_140367.1, read on the forward strand.
GCACACCACGGTGACCCCTGTAGAGGAGAAAAAGAGCTTTTGCAGAAACTTTCTCCTGTGTCCTCTTCCCTCTCGTCTCTCCTCTCTCCTCTCCTCTCTCCTCTCTTCTCTTCTCTCTCCTCTCCTCTCTCCTCTCCTCTATCCTCTCTCCTCTCCTCTCTCCTCTCCTCTCTCCTCTCTCCTCTCTCCTCTCTCCTCTCTCCTCTCTCCTCTCTTCTCTTCTCTTCTCCTCTCTTCTCTTCTCTTCTCTCTCCTCTCCTCTCTCCTCTCCTCTATCCTCTCCTCTCTCCTCTCTCCTCTCTCCTCTCTCCTCTCCTCTCTCCTCTCTCCTCTCCTCTCTCCTCTCCTCTCCTCTCCTCTCCTCTCCTCTCCTCTCCTCTCCTCTCCTCTCCTCTCCTCTCCTCTCCTCTCCTCTCCTCTCCTCTCCTCTCCTCTCCTCTCCTCTCCTCTCTCCTCTCCTCTCCTCTCCTCTCCTCTCCTCTCCTCTCTCCTCTCTTCTCTCTTCTCTTCCTTCACTCCTCTTATCTCCTTTTGTCTTTTTTTCCTATCCTTCCCTTTCATTTCCTTTCCTCTCTCCTCTCTCCTCCTTCCCTGTCATGGTCTATCCTTTCCTTTTCCCTCCTCCCCTCATGTTCACAAGTTCTGCCAATTCACCCCGACGCCAAATGGGGGAAATGCAAAGGCAGAGCTCAAAGGGCATCGCTTTGTGTTTGCACGCACAGCTGCACACACACACACACACACACACACCTCTGACTGGGGCTTAGTGTTTGAAGATCTCCATTGGGAGGTTATGCAATGTTAATCACAACAGAGCGTGTTGAATATGCAGGCGTGAGCCGGAGTGCAACACTGTCGAAACAAATGTCTCCATTACATTACCCATGCTCTTTGATAAGGCCCCCACCCCCCGCAGCGCCACCGCCTTGGTTTGATCCGTTACCATGGCGTTGACACGACACAGGAAGTCAGCTTTCTGCTACACACTGCGATACCTGTCCAAATCGATTTCGACCCCATCTCTCTCTTTCTCTTGGTCTCTCTGACTCTCCCTCTTTCTCTCTCTCTCCATCTCCATCCCTTACTGTCGCTTGTGCACAGTAGATGGGGAGGGGGGTTAAAGCGCAGGTTGTAACTAGAGAGTTTATTCTTTATTTTTTAAGTTTGCCTGGAAATGTAACATTTCTATTGAATGGGATTGTTTTAATAGTCAGTGAAGAGTAAGTAAGAGAAACTGTTGGTAGCTTTGAATGCCCAACAAAGGTATCTTTAAAGTCTTACAGTCGTTGAAATATCCGTTTGTTGTCGTTGCCACAAACGGATATGGGCTTGCAGATAATCATCCTCACTTTAACATCCTCCACTCAAGCCTGGCTTGGAGTGGCGCGGCGGACATGGGGGGAGGGGGGAGGGGGTACGGGGGGGGGGGGGGGCGTGTGGGGGGGGAGGGACAGCCATTACTGCGTCCCTGACGAGTGGTCGGCCTGTTAACCTGTGATGGATCGAACACTTGCTGTGCCTGCAAATGTGTTTATGATGGTGGCATAACTGTCTCACGCGGCTATTGTAACGCAATCATAAAGCAATCTCGTGGGCAGGGTGTGTGTGTGTGTGAGCTGCAATGTGCAGCGTGTTGTCTGTGTTGGTGGGGATGTGAGGGGTGTGTACTAGATGATAGGCGAACGATAGGGGTAGAGAGTGCGCGTGTGCATTCGCACGGACGTGTTTGCGTGTGCTTTTGTGCGAGTCCGTTTGTCTCGTCTGCATTTCACAGGCATGTTTGCTACCAGCGACGTTTCTAATGGTGTCTTGAGAGTGTGTGTGTGTGTGTGTGTGTGTATATATCTGTGTGCTGTGTCATAGCAGAGACCTGTGGAAGAGTAACGTAATTATTTTCCCTGTTGCCCGCCATCCGAGTTTGACTGAGATATGGTAGATATAACACTGCTGTGTGTGCGTGTGTGTGGGGGGGTTTATGTGAGTGTGTGTCCAAAGTTGAGTTGACACGTGCTTCAGTGATAAACAGGAAGTGTGCTTTCCACTTGAGTGGAGAATAACATAGTGTCAGAGTGTGTGTGTACGCCCATCTATCCATCCGGCATGGATCTTTGACATTTACCGTCTGTCTGTCTGTCTGTCTGTCTGTCTGTCTGTGTGTGTGTGTGTTTGTGTCAGAAGCATTGATGCCTATGCTTGAGTAAACAATCACAGGCAGACTGACAGGTAGGCAGACAGACAAGTAGGAAGACAGACAGGTAGAGAGGCAAACATGTATGAAGACAGACGGGCAGGTAGACAGGCAGGCAGATAGACAGGTTGACTAACAGACAGACAGACAGCTGGGCAAGTAGTCAGGCAGACAGGTTGGCCGGCAGACAGACAGGTCCATAGACAGGCAGACAGGTTGTCAGGCAGACAGACAGGTCCATAGACAGGCAGACAGGTTGTCAGGCAGACAGACAGGTCCATAGACAGGCAGACAGGTTGTCAGGTAGACAGACAGGTCCATAGACAGGCAGACAGGTTGTCAGGCAGACAGACAGGTCCATAGACAGGCAGACATGATGGTGTAGAGGGAGGACGAGGGAGAGAGCAGGAGTGGACCAGAGGGAGGTGAGAATGGTTGAAAGATTAGGAAAATCTCTCCCTGAGGGAGGGTGCTGGGAGGATTTTAGTGACCTCAGCACACACACACACCTATACACGCAGTGGCACACACACACACACACATTTCTATGCACACACGCACACACACGCAAACCCACACAGACATGCACACACATCTCTGGAGGAGCCTGCTGTGACAGCTCTGACAGAGAGAGAGTGAGAGAGAGAGAGAGACAGAGAGAGAGAGAGAGAGAGAGAGAGAGAGAGAGAGAGAGAGAGAGAGAGAGAGAGCAGCAGGAATGCATGTGACGGGGAGGAGGGAGTTGGGGGAGACGAGGAGGAAGGGAGTCGGGGTCGAAGGGGAAAGAATTGAGACGTAGGTGCAAATAAGTGAGGGAGGCAAAGAGCTCAGGAGGGGGTGGGGGGGGTGGTGGAGTGAGGGGTGGAGGGGGGGTGTAAGATAGAGGCCTGGCGGGGGAGGAAAAGGAAATTGAGCTCATACGTGGGGAGGAAGGAGGGAGGCACAAAGAGAGAGAGAGAAAGAGACAGAGGAGACGGAGGAGGAAGGACGAGAGCAGACTCAGGAATCAGGAAGGGGAGGAGTGCGGCGTCGGGGGAAACGACGCAGAAAAGAGTAAAAGAGGAGGAAGGAAAGATGAAAAACACAGCTTGAAGAGCACCCAGGAGAAGGACAGTGACAGCGCGAGAGAGAGAGAGAGAGAGAGAGAGAGAGAGAGAGAGAGAGAGAGAGAGAGAGAGAGAGAGAGAGAGAGAGAGAGAGAGAGAGAGACAGGAGCTACAGAAGTCCAAAAGAGACGCATGAAGGAAAGAAAAACATCTGTAGAGTTGGACTAGCCCGGCTCCCGATATCCTCCCTCCATCCCTCACCCCTCCACCCCTCCATCCCTCCATCCTTCCACCCCCTCACCCCTCCATCCCTCCATCCTTCCACACCCTCACCCCTCCACCCCTCCACCCCTCCATCCCTCCATCCTTCCACCCCTCCACCCCTCCATCCCTTCATCCTTCCACACCCTCACCCCTCCATCCCTCCATCCTTCCACCACCTCACCCCTCCATCCCTCCATCCTTCCACCCCCTCACCCCTCCATCTCTCCACCCCTCGCCTCTTGCCAGACAGACTAAAGAGCCCGTCAAAGAGAGAGGCACTTCATGATCTGACCGCGAGCATTAGTGCATTAAGTCCATGTGGCTGTCGGTGTGCATGGCCGGCTATTACTCACTCCGTCTACAAGGTAATGGGGGCAGCATTCTGAATTGAAAGGCTCTCTGAGGGAACAGGGCCAGGCTACAGGCATGTCAAAGCGGCCCTGCCCCACCTCAGAGCCAGATCTGGAGAGGCCAGGGGGCTTCACCAGCCAGCCTCCCACCCACCCACCCACCCTCTCTGTCTCTCTGTCTCTCTCTGTCTCTCTGTCTCTCTCTGTCTCTCTGTCTCTCTCTCTCTCTCTCCCTCTCTCTCTCTCCCTCTCTCTCTCTGCAGTGAAACTGCCCCCCCCCCCTCTTGCTTGGTCGCTTCCTGTCCTCCTCTCCCCTGCTGACTCTGTCGTGCACACGCACCCCCTCCCGTAGTGTAAGCTCCACGGTTGAACTCCACCTGCTCAGAAGCAGTGCTCCTGTGATGCGTGAGACCTGCTTCTCAGAGGAGAGGCATCACAGAGGGGGTTATCTCCTTAACCCACGCTAACCCACACACACTCTCGAACACCCTCTCTCACGCACTCTCTCACACACCTGCACGCACTCTCTCACACACCCGCACACACTCTCTCACACACCCACACACGCACTCTCTCACACACCCGCACACACTCTCTCACACACCCACACACACACTCTCTCTCAACCATCCGCACACACTCTCTCACACACCCGCACACACTCTCTCACACACCCACACACACACTCTCTCTCACACACCCGCACACACTCTCTCACACACCCTCCCAGAGGCCGTCTAGGGACCCGCTTATCACAGGAGAGGATGTGCTCCCCTCAGGCTGTGTGCGCATGTGTGTGTGTGTGCGGATGTGTGTGTGTGCTCAAAGAGAAGAAGGAGGTCGTAGGAAGTAGGATGAAATCTATTCAGAGGAGGATTGTGTGTGTGTCTTTGTGTCTGGGGGTGTGTATGTTGGAGGAGACACAGGAGGTTCCATGAAATGGGATGATATCCGCTTGGAAGAGGGGAGGGCGCGTGTGTGTGTGACGGAAAGAGGGAGGGGGACTCTAAAAATAAAAATATAACGCCTCCCACGGGACCACCACAGGCGTGTTAATGAGTCCCTAAATCTCTCTCTCTCTCTCTCTCTGTCTCTGTCTCTCTCTCTCTCTCTCTCTCTCTCTCTCTCTCTCTCTCTCTCTCTCTCTGTCTCTCTCTCTCTCTCTCTCTCTCTCTCTCTCTCTCTCTCTCTCTCTCTCTCCTATAGTTGAGAATGGGAGACTGTTGCACAGTGACAGAGTCAGAGTCAGAGTGGGTGATGCGATGTGTATGGACCAGGAGGGAAGCTCCTCTGGGGACAGTCATCCATTAGTCACCAATGACTGATCACTAATTACACGGGCTCACTACACACACACGCACACACACACAAGCACACACACACTCACATAAACACACACACCCACACTTGAGGGTGCTCAAGATGAGCTGCCTCATGATTTGAGTCCTCGTCCTTGTTGGTGGATTTTCTTTGAGAGAGAGAGAGAGAGAGAGAGAGAGAGAGAGAGAGAGAGAGAGAGAGACAGAGAGAGAGAGAGAGAGAGAGAGAGAGAGAGAGGGAGAGAGAAAGAGAGAGGGAGGAAGGGAGCAAGTGAGCGACAGGTTGAGGATTGGGGGAGGAGGAGGGCGAGCGATGGAATGATGGGGTGGAGATGACGAGTAAAAAGGGAGTGAACGAAAGGGAGAAAGCGCTAGAAAGAGTGACACGGACAGACAGACACGTGTGAAAAGAGAGAGAGAGTCAGGGGAGGATGGCAGCGCTGAGTGGGATCTGATATCTTGATCTAAACATGAGCCGTGATTGGCGGCTGTCAGTTTCACTTCCCAGAACAAGCTGTTCTCATTGGACAGCAGGAATGGAGATGACAGAAACCACTGTCCACACATGGCTCTAGAGTCACCAGCCACACACACACACACAAACACTCACTCCCACACGCGTGCACACACTCCCTCACAAACAGACACACTTAGACACGCTGTAAGGAGGCAGAGGAGAACAGGCAAACATAGTCGAAAGGGCAAGTCCCTAATAGCGTTTGTTTACAACTCAAACAATAAAAAGGGGTGTGTCGAGGGCTGCGTGACTGGACAGGTCTGGGTCATTCCAGACAGGGGGCTGGGTGCTTCTGGGGGAGACCATTCCTCCCCCTCACCTGCCTGACAGAACATTCAAGAACAATTCTGTCTCCCTGGGCGCAGGCCCCCCCAGCCCTTTGACGATAACTTGGGAGGAATCCCTCCGTCATGTGCAATGGGTGAGATTTGAACCCCGGTCTCCCGCGCTAAAGGCCGAGCACAAACACATTGAGCTAAAAGCACAATTCTGTTATTGTGGTCAGTGGTCCTTTATTATGGGGGCAGCTGAGAGCGCTAGAGCTGCCTGCTGCTGTCCAGGGTGCTGAACCACTGGCGCTGTCCGGTGCTGAATACTTGGCAACACACAAACACACCAACACATGACGAATGGAAATGCCATACACATAGTGTCTGGCAATCTGTCCCAGCCTACCTGCCAAACCAGCAGGCACACGCCGAGACACAGAAATACACTTGTACTACCACACACACGCGCTCGCGCGCGCGTACACACCCACACACACTAAGAGTGCACACTGTGTCTTCCCAATTAAGTCCCACTTTTGCCATTATCATCTGTGCGCGACATGAGCGATCTGCCTCATTGAGGGGGAAATGACCAATTGGCCTGTGACATTTGGAGCTCAAATGGGCACTCAGTGACTCCTGCCGGGACACTGAACAGTTCTGCCGGCTGGCTCTCTCTTTGTCTGTCACGCGCGCACACACACACGCACACACACACGCACGCGCACACACACTTGCACAGATGCACTCCCTAAAGTCAGGAGCTATTCCGAGGGGATGTGCACGGGGATACAGCTGTTCAGGGGAAGACACTGGGTCTGTAGAGAGCCATTTTGGGTTGTGTGGTGCATGGGCAGGGGGCACGACAGACATACAGAGACACGGACAGACAGAGACACAGACAGGCAGACAGACAGACAGACAGGCTGGCAGACAGAGAGACAGACAGGCAGGCAGACAGACAGACAGACAGACAGACAGACAGACAGACAAACAGACAAACAGGCAGGCAGGCAGGCAGGCAGGCAGGCAGGCAGGCAGACAGAGAGATAGACAGGCAGACAGACAGACAGACAGACAGACAGACAGACAGGCAGGCTGGCAGACAGACAGAGAGATAGACAGGCAGACAGACAGACAGACAGACAGACAGACAAACAGGCAGGCAGGAAGACAAGCAGAGAGGAGAGATGTTGGAAAGTTGGGAGGGGGGTAGAAGGCGGATCATGGAGAAAGGTGTGTGTGTGTGTGGGGGGGGGGGTGGGGGGGGTTTACAAGTGGAGCAACAGAGAAAACGAGGAAGAAAGGAAGCGATGGGAGACATGAGATTGGAGATTCCCTTTCATTCAGTCTGAGGATCAACTCAACACCGGCTCAGACCGTGCTCTGCGCCCTGGAACACACACACACACACACACTCTCCGTCCCAGATCTGTATGTATGAGCAGTCGCTACGACAGCGGTCAGGACCGTGACATTGAGCAGGATGGACTTTGACACACGCTCGCCGCCTGCCCCCCCGGCCATGTCTCCCCCTAAGCCCCCCCCCCCCCCCCCCCCCCACACACACACACACCCTTTGCCCCCCCCCCCGCCCTCCCGTCGGACGCCAGACAGGCCCGTTTATGCTGAATCATCCACTCTGTCCCAGGGAGCACCAGGGACACATCACTACTGGTCAAACAGACAAACTAAGACACGCACGCAGCCGTCTGCACAACTGTCTGTGTGTGTGTGCTCACTTGTGTGTGTGTGTACGTGTGTGTGTTCATATATATATACGAGTGTGAATGTGCGTGTGTGTGTTCCTATTTGTGAGTGTGCGTGAGTGTTCATGTTTGTGAGTGTGTATGTGTGCGTGTGCGCCCAGGGTGGTGGTCAGGGGTCCTGGTGTGAGAACAGCTCGTGTCGGAGTGTGTGACTCCGTTCCGAGGAGAGAAGCGCGACGCGTGTCTCCACTGTCGGTCTTCATGTGAGGATCCCAGCCTCAGCAGTGGAGAGCCCGCGAACGCATCTCGACTGGGATGACAAACCTCTTAGGTAATTACAGCGGGCAGGATCCCCGCTGGGTTAACTCATGTTTGTGTTAGCGTTCCCTGTTGTGCATTCAGTCTCCGAAGCAGTGGCGAATAACTTGTTATTGCCGGTTTCGTGTCACCGAGGAGAGCTAATGTAGTGTTTAAAGTGTGAGGGGAGGAGGGGAGTGGGGAGGAGGGAAGTCGGTGAGAGAAGAGTAGTGAGGAGAAGAGCGGAGTGGGGGGGGGAAGTAGGGAGAAGCGGAGGGGAGAGGAGGAGAGAATGCAGGAGGGAAGCCAAGGTGGAGAGGACCGGGGAGCGGAGGAGTCAGGTGATTCGACGAGGACGGGTACGAGAGGAGCGGAGAGAGGAGGAGTCGAGCGGAGGAAGGGGAGCGGGGAGGCGAATGCGACGAGAGGGGTCGAGAAGGAGAGGACGGGGATGGCGGAAAGGAGCGTGGACGAGCGAAATAGGGAGGAGAAGAGACGGGGAAGGGAAATGATGAACAGCAGTGGGGTTGGGGGTTTTTTTATCGACAGAGAGATGAAAGTTTCTCCTCTGAGAGGGCTGTGGCCTGCAGACACTGTCACCTTTGTGTTATTGCTCAGTCTGTTCACCCGGCTCACCTGTCAGAGTCTAGCACCTGGCCAACACACACACACACATACACACACACACACACATACACACACACACACATACACACACACCCACACATGCACTCTCTCTCTCGTCTCACCTCGTCTTCTCTCCTTCACCTCCCCTGTCCCTGGCCTGGATGGGTAAATTACACTGATTGTGGAGCAAATGAGCCTGTGGGATTGACATTTGTTGTAGAATTATCATAAATCCGATGAATATTCAATCTCATTAGGATGGTCGCACAACAGAAAAGCCTTTATTTTCCTATCACCCCCCCCCCCCCCCAACCACCAATCCCTCTTTTCCAGGTCATGTCGGCCTTGCTCATAGTGGGTTTGTGATTGGTTGGGTCTGGTTCTGCTGGCTGAACGTGTGCGAGAAGCTAATCAGGGGTGACTAATTGCTTGGGGGGAAGGGGGGGGGGGACGAGAGGTGGAAGGTGTTGCATCAGGGCTTGATTAAAGAGCCTGTAGCCTGAGCATGCCAATGGTGCTCTGGCTCCAGCGCTGGAACATTGTTGTTGAGCCTGCAGGCTAGTGCAGGAGGACCTCCCTCTCACTCTCACACCCCTATTACTTCTCTCTTTCTTTCTTTCTTTCTTTCTTTCTTTCTTTCTTTCTTTCTTTCTTTCTTTCTTTCTCTCTCTCTCTCTCTCTCTCTCTCTCTCTCTCTCTCTCTCTCTCTCTCTCTCTCTTTCTTTCTTTCTTTCTTTCTTTCTTTCTTTCTCTCTCTCTCTCTCTCTCTCTCTCTCTCTCTCTCTCTCTCTCTCTCTCTCTCTCTCTCTCTCTCTCTCTCTCTCTCTCTCTCTCTCTCTCTCTCTCTCTCTCTCTCTCTTCGCCTCTGTCTCTCACTCCCTTTTTCTGTCAGCTTCATGCCGTCAAATACACACACACACACACACAGGCTGACATATTTATACAGGCTAAGCTAAGCTCCATCCAATCATCAGCCAACAGCAGGAACAGAGAGCAGCTGCATACTGCATAACATACCAGAGACACCAAGCATGATGAACTGCTGACCAAAATGGAGGACATGCTCCTCACACCAAGAACACCGGTGAAGAGAGATGAGACTTTCATATCTCAACCATTTCAGGAATCTGTCAGACTGAGAGAGAGAAGCTACATGTCCTTCGGCGTGTGAGTGTGTGTGTGTGTGTGTGTGTGTGCATGTGGGGATCAATAAGAGAAGTGCTATTTTGATACTATTATTTCGTTTTTTTTTCTGCTCTGTGATATGACTTGTAATTTCTGACCCAGTGGTCACTATCACTTCCCAGTGTCCTTACATGCGAGCCATCAACCCGGTGTGTGTGTGTGTGTGTGTACGTGCGTGTCTATGTCCCTCTGAGCCTTTCACCCAGACACATGTCCGCCCTTCTCCATCACAGCGTTGGACGGTAAAGGTCTCTGTATGTGTGTGTGTGTGTGTGTGTGTGTGTGTGTGTGTGTCTGCGTTCTGGGGGTAATTAGCTTCAGAGCAAAGCCATCTATCAGCCTAATGCTCTGACTCTGTCCCAGACAGCTCTATTAGCACTGGACATTTGCGCGCACAAACACACACACACACACACACACACAGACAGACGCACCCACTTGTAAACACATGCTGCACTTGCACACAACCACATATATACACACCGTTGTGTTGAATCACATTTTGTAACTTGGCAAAGGGGACCATAGTATGACAGGGCCTTTCCTTTGTTTCACATCACGGCCACTTCAAGCTCCTACTGCCCCCACACATCCCTTTCTCCTCCACTCCCCTTCTCTCCTCTCCACTCCTCTCCTCCCCTCCCCTCCCCTCCCCTCCCCTCCCCTCCCCTCCCCTCCCCTCCCCTCCCCTCCCCTCCCCTCCCCTCCCCTCCCCTCCCCTCCCCTCCCCTCCTCTCCACTCTCCTCCCCTCCCCTCCCCTCCTGTAGCAGCAGCAGCTGGTTGGGGTGTGTTGTTCAGCAGTTACGAGTCAGAGTGTGATTTATACGTCTGTGCCGCTCTTTCTCCGAGGAGACATAAAACGAACCCGCAAACTGGTCGGCCCTCTATTCTTCCTCCTCTCCTCTCTGTCCTACCCACGGCGTGAGGCTCGTCCTCATTCTCCCTCGCTTTTCATCTCTCCCATCGAGTGCTTTCATCCTGGCCCTAGTCCCCCCCCCCCCTATGCCTCCTCACCCTTCTCACCTCCCTCTCCCCTCCACTCCTCCTCTGCACTGCTCTCCCAAGATGGACGCCGATATTGCTTTTGTGAACATCTCTTTGCCCGCAATGAAAGTTCAGTTGCTCTCTCTCGCTCCCCACTCATTTCTGTCTCCTATATTCTCCTAAATTCTCAATCCCTCCTCCTCCTTCTCTTCCTCCTCCTCCTCCTCCTCCTCCTCCTCCTCCTCTCCCGTGTTCACTCTGTGCCACACCCACACAGTTGGAGAATTCACCCAGTCAGACTCCCATCGTTGTGGAAACCCGAGCATGGTTTGTTACATATGCATGAGACGTGTTCGCTCTTTTTGAAATGGATATTTAGTCCATTTAAATACAGTGGCAGTCTGTTAACTGCTAACAGTCTGCTAAACCATTTTTTTCCACCATGACCAGTTTTGACAGTACTGCTTTTTTTGTTTGTCAACTCCTGGCCCATCCATGATTAATCTCCGATGTCTCCACTCCGAAAGTTTCCGAAAGTTTCTGTTGCTTGGCAGTCAAAACAAATAAACGAAATGCACACGCATAATTGTTTTTTCTCTCTCCATATTTTGGAAGATCTGAATCGAAAGTTCCAGTGTAGCGGTGGATGTGAACAAAGACTTGGTCTGGACTGTGTACGAGTGCTTGTGCGTATGCGTGTATGCGTGTGTGCGCGTTCTTGTGCCAAATCAAAGCTGTCTTTGATCTCAACGCTGAGATGCTCAGATGTGGCGGATGCTAAACAAGTTGTTCCTTATAGACGAGTGATGGCACACTGGATGTGTGAGTAATGGGCTTGATCACTCTTCTAGACACGCTAACACACACTCAACACACACTCACTCTATGTCTATCATCGCCACGCTCTCTTACTGATTCTTCTGTACTGGGCCATCACCACCAATTGTGTTCACAAACGTGTGTGTTTGTGTGTTTATGTGTGTTTGTGTGAGAGAGAGAGAGAGAGAGAGTAGGAGATGAGACATGACTCCACCTCTGGCGGTGATTGACAGTTCTGTCTGTCTCCTCCGGAATAGTAATAGGTTGCAACAGGCCCGTGGTGTGTGTGTGTCAGTGGGAGAGGGAAAGAGTGTGTGTGTGTGTGTGTGTGTGTGCCACGAGGCCTTTCATGCCAACCCTCTCCCTTTTGGGACATTGATCTGCCAGTCAACCCTCTCACAGCCATGCTGCATTATGCTCTGTCTGTCTGCCTGTCTGTCTGTCTGTCTGCCTGTCTGTCTGTCTGCCTGTCTGTCTGTCTGTCTGTCTGCCTGTCTGCCTGTCTGTCTGTCTGTCTGTCTGTCTGCCTATCTGTCTGTCTGTCTGTCTGTCTGTCTGTCTGTCTGCCTATCTGTCTGTCTGCCTGCCTGCCTGCCTGCCTGCCTGCCTGCCTGCCTGTCTGCCTGTCTGTCTGTCTGTCTGTCTGTCTGTCTGCCTGTCTGTCTGTCTGTCTGCCTCTCTGTATGTCTGTCTCTGCCTGCCTGCCTGCCTGCCTGCCTGCCCGTCTGTCTCTCTGGCTGTCTGTCTCTGTCTGTGCCCCAGTCTTCCTCTCTACCTGTCTCCATACACATGTCCCCAGTGTAGACTGTAGTACTATCTGGGTAGTAGAAAGATCCTGTCAAACTATTGGATGAGACACGTCATCTCCTGAAAGCTGTCCTGTGCTTTTCGCGAGGATTTGAAGTGGAGTCAAACTTTAGTCAGACAGTCCAAAAACTCATGCCAGCCCCCTCTCCCCCTCCTCCCCCTTCTCCCCCTCCTCCCCCTCTCCCCCTCCTCCCCTCCTCCCCCTCTCCCCCTCCTCCCCCTCCAGATCCCCCAGATCAGCTACGCCTCCACGGCCCCGGAGCTGAGCGACAACACCCGCTACGACTTCTTCTCCCGCGTGGTCCCGCCCGACTCCTACCAGGCCCAGGCCATGATGGACATCGTCACGGCGATGAGCTGGAACTACGTGTCCACGCTGGCGTCCGAGGGGAACTACGGCGAGAGCGGCGTGGAGGCCTTCGTTCAAATCTCCCGGGAAACTGGTAAGTTGTTGCCGCTGGTGACAGCGTTTTGATGGATGGCGCGGGGGAACAATTGGGCTTGGGTCAGGCCAAGAGATGAATCCCACTATTTAGAATGTGAAGATATGTTAGTCTCTGAACGACGAATACTAGTCTTTCCATCCACTAAGCATTTGTGGAAGGCTGAACCACCAACCAGGATCTTTTCTTTTGTTCCCTGGTCTCTGGTCTATACCCCATGTTGTGCCTGTGCAGACTCCATGAGCCTCACTCGTTGCCGTTTGAAAAGCCCGTTCCAAAATCACCCAGCATCCCCTCTCCACCCAGACTTGTTGACAGTCAGCCCGAGATTGACTGTCAACACGAAAGACCCGTTTAATCACTTCGTCACCCGAGCTTGTACGCGCTTGTTGATGTGGCTTCGGCCCGTCCCCGGTGAACGGTTTAGGATATTGACGAGGATCTGTCAATTGACGCTTTCTATTCCCAGTCTGGGGAGGATGAAGGTTTCTGGCTTACGCACTCCCAGGGTCGTGGAGCGTCTTTGAAGACAGCGGCTCTGTCTCGCTGTCACCGCCGGGTCTCGGTGTCTCCACGGCCGTGCGTCGATGGGCTCGTGTTTGCGTGCTTGTCCGAAAGTGCTATGTGTGAGTGTGTGTCAGACTGGCTTGCTGGGGGCTGTGTGCAGTAAGGGTGGAACAGTCATCTGTTTGGTGTGCAGATGTTGATAGGGCTGGGGGGGGGGGGGGGGGGAGCATGCCTGCAGAGAGCTGCATCAGCACTACTGAAGCTGTCACACACACACACACACACACATTCTCAGAACACAGGGGTTGTCCTTACTGGGTTTACACGGTGCAGAATACTGAGTGTGGCTAGGCTGGATGACGCCTTCCTCCGAGACACACACACACTGTTTACATGTGGGATGATGCTGCCCAAGCTGTGTGTGTGTGCGCGCGCGCGTGTGTGTGTGCACGCTGTGACAGGGCCAAAAGGAGAAGCAGCCCCATGGTCTCTCTCTCTCTCTCTCTCTGGTGCCGTATACGGTGAGAGGCTGAGGAGGAGAGGGAGAAAGTGTCATGTTTGTAATCAGCCTGGAGGTCAGGTGGAGCCACGATGCTGTTCTCTTTTCCCGTGCCCCGCCTCCTCACACACACACACACACACACACACCCTCTAATTGAATCATGGAATGATTAGGATGTGACTCCTCATACTGATCCAAAACATAAAGTATGAATTGCTTTTTAATGACACTGTTAGGATTCATACAATCTGGTGTGCGGGGGTGGGTGGGGGGGGGATGCAGAGATTTGGTAGTGTGTGTGTCTGAATGTTCTCCTTCTGTGGACTTAGGTACATTAGATGTTGTGTGTAAACCTCTATATCTATACTGAGGCCTTGAGGTTTGAAGAGAGAGAGAGAGAGAGAGAGAGAGATAGAGATAGAGAGAGAGAGAGAGAGAGAGAGAGAGAGAGAGAGAGAGAGAGAGAGAGAGAGAGAGAGAGAGAGAGAGAAAGAGAAATAACATCAATGTATCTCCAGCTAACAATCTGGTTCTCCAGGAGGTTGATGAGAGCAGATTATGCACACACACCCACTCACAGATACACACACACATACACATGCAGACACACACACATACACATGCAGACACACACGCACACACTCACTCTCACCCACACACACTAACATACACAAACACACACACACACAAAGAAACACACGCCTGGCACTGCGGATATAACAAGCATCTAATTAGCCACGTTAACAAATGTCGCACCGGGCAAAATTAGAAAGTCAATATGCATGCAACAATGGGCACCATGTTCCAGAAAAACAACTTTGACCTCTGTCTCCGCCCCCTTCCTCCACCTAACCCCCATAAATCACTCCCAAATTGACCTTTTGGGGTTTTATTCCTTCGTTAACCTTTTGATTATTGTGTTGATTCGATTGTCCCGTTATAAACTCGACCCGAAAAGAGATGCATCCCCAACAAGCTAATAATGTTGTCCAGTGAGTAAACAAGAGCGCGGCAGGGTTCACCGCACTATGTGGACTGGTTTAATACGGTGAGACCGGAGCCTGCCGGGTCACAGAGAAGAGATACTCCATCCAGCCGTCTACTCTGGGGCTGGGTGGTGTGGGATGGTGTTATGGTGGGTGGTGTGGGTTGGATGGTGTTATGGTGGGTGGTGTGGGATGGTGTTATGGTGGGTGGTGTGGGTTGGATGGTGTTATGGTGGGTGGTGTGGGATGGTGTTATGGTGGGTGGTGTGGGTTGGATGGTGTTATGGTGGGTGGTGTGGGTTGGATGGTGTTATGGTGGGTGGTGTGGGTTGGATGGTGTTATGGTGGGTGGTGTGGGTTGGATGGTGTTATGGTGGGTGGTGTGGGTTGGATGGTGTTATGGTGGGTGGTGTTTAGAGCAGGTGGTGTGGAGACGTTTATTTATAATCCGAATCAGATCATTCTAAACAATAGCAAAACATGTCAAAAAAGATACAAGCCATATGACAGGTGCATTGTGCAAGGTTTCATAAAGCGACAGATGGACTTGGATGTTGGGCGTTCTGGGCCTTGTTGACGAGGCCAGCTGCAGATGGAAAGAAACTGCTGTTTTGGCGTGATGTTTTGGTCCTGATGGCCCGCAGACTTCTGCCGGAGGGATGGCTGGAACTGGACGGAACACTTTGAATTCAGAGACCTGATTCAGATGCTCCAAGTCATGATGTATGGTGTAGATCTTGGGTGGTTTATACACGCACACACATCATATTGAGAGGTGGATGCAGACACGTCTGCGAGTGAAGGGGTTGTGATTGGCCACGACTGCTGTCATGACCTCTCTCTGAATCACCCTCTACAGCCAAACCTGGTTCTTTTCTCAAAGAGAACAGTCCAGAAACATTCCAAATCAAGAGTATAACTCAGCCTCGGCTGGCCAAACTCGAATGTCTCGCTTCCAATCAACCACCAAGTGGGTCTAGGCCATTTCAGACAAGTGCTGCCCAGTCAATTCAACCAAAGCCATGGACCAGCCCAGCCCGTCCATGCCCAGCTCAACCCAGCCCAGTCCATCACTACCATGTCTCCCTCGGCTATGTTTAGCCACACTGCATAATTGGCACTTGGCCTTGGCTTGGTATGCATCCGACAGCTAATTAGTTATCAACAACTAGAAAAATAGCTGTTGGCGTTTGTGGCTAGTGTCTCCACATTTGTTTTTGACAGCCAAAGAAACCAATGACATAAATGGCAGCTGCTTCAGGCTGATTTGGTGGAAGAAGTATTTATTCCATAATGACAGTGTTGGAAAGGTTACTACGAAGGAAGAAGTTTTCTCCACTGCCTCATCCGGGGTTGCCAGGTTTGAGCTAGTTTAGATTTGTATAGTGTCACAGCCTCACTCTGGCCTTGCGTCAGAATACTTTCAAAACCAACCCTCCTTAGAGGGATAGAACTTCTCGTGGGTTCCTGTGTGTGTGTGTGTGAGAGTGTGTGTGTGTGTGTGTGAGTGTGTGTGTGTGTGTGTGTGCAGCCTTACCCTCTACCCTGGTGGCTGGAGAAGACTCGGCGCTCCACAGGTTTCCAATCCCAGACCTCATCTCCATGTGTAATCCACCCGGGATTAGCCGATCCTATTAGCCTAGCACCACAGACCGTGGCGTAATCTCACCGTTCCGCGACACCCCCCGCCCGGCTGCGAAGGGATTCAAAGTCGCGAGGAAGAAAAGAACAAGGGAGGGGTGAGGAGAAGGAGGGAAATCATTAAATGGTTATCTCAAGAAGCAATTAATGAGGTGTTTGGCTTTAATCTCTGACTAGTTCCTTTCCTTGCATTTCTGATGGTTTTGTTCCTCCATGGCCTGAAACAATGATGAAAGTCTTATTAATTACCGGGGCCCTGATGCTGTTGCGTCACAGAAAACTGTTAGCTACCCGACACCTTGTCCCCAGATCCATGGTAGCAGCACACACACACGCGCGCACACACACACACACACAAATATACTCGCACGCTTCTTTCTTAACACATGAATCTCACACACGGTCCTCTCTCTCCGACACACGCGCACACACATCCCAAAACAGCATTCAAAGACGCATTTGCGTAATACGCATCTCCTTGAAAGGATCAAAACGAAGGTGATGTGCTTCTCGGCTGTCGCCGGCGAGCGTTGTGTGGTGTTCCGGGGCACAGTCCCTCCATCTGACGGGGAGGGCATAGTGATTTATGATGTGTGAAGGGGAGAGCCGTATTACAGCCTCCTTACCTGTCAGCCTCATCCCCCGAGTGGCTTTACCTCCTAGATCCTGGTCCTCGATTACGCTCACATACACGCACAGACGTGCACACAAACAGACACGCTCACACACAGACACGCAAACACGCTCTTACACACACGCCAGACACGCTCACACACACAGAGATGCTGTCGACATCTCTCTCACACACACACGCGCACACGCGCGCACTCTAACACGCATCCCCCTCCCCCCCCCCAATCAAAGATAGAGAGTGATACCATTCATCACTGCCTCAAAGGAGAGCTTAGAGAGCAGGGAGAACAGCATCAAACAGGAACGTTTCGAACCACTTAACTTGGCCTGCTTTCTCTCTCTACCAATCGGGCTGTTTGTTTTCCTGTCCACTGTACCTCAGAGGGCCTGAGACACAGCACTCTGTTGCTGTTCCTTTGTTTACGGTCTACATGGCCTTGATTGAATGTGTGCTATCATACCAGGCCAATTCCTGTGCTTCCTGTAAAAACAAGGACAAAATATTAAACACTGGAAGGGATTATTGTTATTATTTTCATTATTATTATATAAATATTACATAGTTCACATATGATTACTGTCTATCTAATTTTGCATGATACCAAGACAAACTTGTAGAAAGTTTGAAAATGTGCCTGCCAATGCTTGAAGTGGGGAAAAAGGATGCCGGCACTCTCTTGAATTGGCAAATCATGAAGTTTGAGATTTCTACAGTGAAAAACTAAACTTGGAGATATTGCTGGTACAACAACAATGTATTGTTATTTATTGACAACAAACGTTAAGGGCTGCGTTTCCCAGATTCGTTAAGAAGCTCTTAAGTGCTAAGAGCTTCTTTTTGAATCTGGGAAATGGGGCCAAGTCAACGTCGCAAACCACGAGAAGCCGAAATATCCGACTTCACAGAGCCGTTTTCGACCCCTCCCCGGCTGCAAGTGTAACAGACGTGCTATTGCAAGTTCCGTCAGAGGTGTACGGGCCACTATCCGCTCCCCCCGGGAGTCGAACTCACCCCCTCTGACTTCCCAAGCGCCACCACTACCAACTACGCCAACGAAAAGCTAGCAATTTGCTGACGCGGGTGGCCTGTTACATACTTGAGGAGCGAGTTTCACCACACACCGGCTACACAAGCGGCTACTCTCGCCGGTCGTGTCATGCAGCCGCAGTCCATGTTGAGCGCACCGTAAGAGTAAAAGGTAGAAGTGCCGCTACTGCGTACCGGTGAGTACCAGCCCACTTTGAGCACTGGACTGCCTGCATAAAACTTGACCTTATACTCCTGATTGCAAAATACTGTGCTGCAGAAAATGAAAAAATTCATTGTAACCATGGGAGCAAAATGATGAATAAAGTATGACAACAATTTTAAGAATGGACTTATTTTTTAATGAAACACAAGTGGAATGGATTTTGAAAGCGGATACAATACAAAAAAGAGAAGAGGATTAACATAAACAGTCACATTGGCACCGTTTGAAATGAAATTGTTAACCCACCAACATAAACAGGCCAATTATATTGAAGGGAACACAAGATCCTTCCTTGAATATTAGGAGGGTCCCCCATCCCCCCCGAGAATATTGCCTCGGCTTGAAAAGCTGTTTTCTCATTGGCTGGTTTGGAGCTGGCCAGCCTGGGTTAGGTTCGCCCCATCGCGAACACGAGTCATGATGCCACATCGCAGCTGGAATAGTAAAGACACACACATTCACACCACACAAACGCACACATACGCCCAAACGTGTAAAGCTGGTGCTTGGTTTGCTAACCCCTAACCCAAC
The DNA here is from genome assembly GCF_054491055.1 of Hypomesus nipponensis. Taxonomy (NCBI): domain Eukaryota; kingdom Metazoa; phylum Chordata; class Actinopteri; order Osmeriformes; family Osmeridae; genus Hypomesus; species Hypomesus nipponensis. The sequence continues at coordinate 11,545,593 of NC_140367.1, forward strand.
TGGAGGTGTCGAGTAATTCACCATACTTGATACGATGGCAGGGAATACATGGGGTCATATTAACTGACTCCAACTTTAGCATTTTTTATTGCATATACTGTATTGTCTAGCACTAACAGCCGATGACAGACGCTAAGACGAAATAAGATCAACTTTATTCATCCCACACTGGGGAAATTCCCTTGGCACAGCAGTTCAATTGACACAACAGAATAGAAAAATGACAAACATAATAGAAACCTACGAACAAGAGCAATAACGATGTACACTACGAACACCTCATTTAATAAACAGACGAATAGGACTATGTACAGATGATGAACACCTCTCATACTCAGAATAAAAGGTAACAAATGGAACAATGCACACAGGTCACGGCGGAGGGCGAGCGACAAAGAGTCATAGATAAATAAACAAACGTGCGTGGCGCGGCATATCAAGCAGTGCGACGTCATGTTGTGATTGCACACAAGAGTCTGACTGCTGCCGGAATGAAGGAGCCGCGGTAGCCGTCCGTCTTCCACTGAGGGTGAGGCATCCTCCTGCTGAAGGAGCTGTTCAGGAACCCCAGCGTCTCACTCGGTGGAGGGGTGTGAACACATCGTCCTCCCATCCCCCGCCACCTCTATGCTGTCCAGAGGGCAGCCCAGAACAGAGCCGTAGCCCTCTTCGCCAGTTTGTGAAGTCGTTTCTTGTCCCCTCTCGGTGCCCCCCGGCCCCGCAGCAGGCTACGGCTTAGCAGATAGCCGACGCAAGCGCAGCGTCAGAGAAAAGATTTCTGTCCGGCACACGCCAAAAGACCTCGGTCTACTCGACAGGTGGAGACGACGGTATCCCTTTCTGTACAGTACATCTGTGTTTTTGGACCAGTCCAGTTTCTCATTTGTGGGAGTCAGATGGCTGAGCGGTTAGGGAATCGAGCTATTAGTCAGAAGATTGCCGGTTCGATTCCCGGCCGCGCAAATTGACGTTGTGTCCTTGGGCAAGGCACTTCACCCTACTTGCCTTGGGGAAATGTCCCTGTACTTACTGTAAGAGCGTCTGCTAAATGACTCAATGTAAATGTTATTGTTGGGGTGAAACAGCCGGGAATCTGCATGTCTCCACCCTCTCAATATCAGCACCCTGGATGTTCACCGGTGAAGTCTGAGGCAGCCTCCCACGGAAGCCAACCGCCATCTCCTTTGTCTTGCTGGCGTTGAGGCGAAGGTGGTTTGACTCACACCAGCGGACAAAGCCAGCGATGGCCTCCCGGTATCCCTGGTCGTTCGCTTCCGATACCCGTCCAACCGTGACAGCATCATCAGAGAACTTCTGTTTGTTTCTTATGTGAAGTCCGCTGCGTACAGGGTGGAGAGGGAAGGAGCGGGCACTTTACTCTGTGATGCTCCCGTCCTGACAATCACCACATCAGACACACATGAGCCTGGAGATGGTCAATGTAGGTGCGAATAAGATGGCTGAGCGTTAAGGAGTAGGGCTATTAAGCAGAAGGTTGCTAGTTCGATTCCCGATCGTGCAAAATGACGTTGTGTCCTTGGGCAAGGCACTTAACCCTACTTTCCTTAGGGAGAATGTCCCTGTACTTACTGTAAGTTGCTCTGGATAAGAGCGTCTGCTGAATGTAAATGAATCGTTTTGATGCTTGCCATGCATTCTTAAATACACAACTCACAGTTCAAACCAATGGGACAGTTCTGGGAGATAAAATCATTTCTTTTTCCGAAATGCCCTGGCACAAATGCCTCCAAAAATGCTGAATCTTACACAGGAGGTTGATGGCAGCTATGGCAACTATTTCCTTAGCTATTGCCTTAGTACTGAGGGACCTCAAATTTCAACCCAACACACACAGTATATGAAGGGTGCGCACACGGGAACACCAGTAAGAGGAAGTATGTAAGAGGCCTCCCGCATCGGCGAAAGGTTAGCGTTTTTCAGTTGGCGTAGTTGGTAGTGGTGGCGCTTGGGAAGTCAGAGGTGGTGAGTTCGACTCCCGGTGGGAGTGGACGGTTGCCTGTATACCTCTGACGGAACTTGTAAGACCACGTCTGCTACAGTGATGCCGTGACCCGGATCACTAGGTTAGCATCAGCTAGCCGGCCGGAGTGAGTTTGAGGAGTGAATGTAGCCGGTGTGTGGTGAAACTCACTACTCAAGTATGTAACAGGCCACCCGCGTCAGCAAAGTGCTAGCTTTTCGTTGGCGTAGTTGGTAGTAGTGGCGCTTGGGAAGTCAGAGGTGGTGAGTTGGACTCCCGGTGGGAGCGGACGGTTGCCTGTATACCTCTGACGGAACTTGCAAGACCACGTCTGTTACACACGCACACTTTGGATCGTACAGACTGAGAAAACCACGCAACTAAAGAAAGTTCACCCCTGTATCCACAGCCCACTGTCACCTCATGTGCCCCCCCCAAATCACACAAAACAAGGCAGACAAATGACTTAGACAACAAAGTTCTACTCCGCCCCCCCATCCCCTAATCCCGTCAGAAACCCCCTGCCTGCCTCCAAGGCCATTTCAACAACACAAGCTACTACTAAAGTGCAAAGGATATGTATGTGTGTGCGTGTGTGTGTATGTGAATCTGCCTGCACGACTTGAAAGCACTTTAATACCGCCATCCATTCCGCTCCAGTGACTGTTCTACCGGGCTGAAGGAAAGCATCTTCGGAGAGGAGGGTCGTGGGGGTCATGGTTAAAATAAATTGCAAAACCCCGACCTGGGTATTGTTGTTTGAGCGTGGGGGGTCCTGACTTTATGAAACTGCCTGGCGCGCTCTAAAAAAACTTCCAGAAATCAAAAGACTGAGGGGAATCGAAAATGTATACTTGAAAATGCTCTCTGTGCTCTGATGTAGTGGCAATGAGAAGGTCATCAGATGAAGATTAGAGCAACACTGGGTTTTACCTCTTTCTCTCTCTCTCTCTGTCTCTCTCTGTCTCGCTCTCTCTCTCTCTCTCTCTCTCTGTCTCTCTCTCTCTCTCTCTCTCTCTCTCTCTCTCTCTCTCTCTCTCTCTCCATGTCTCTATCAAAAATCCTTGACAAACTTTAAAAAATGACTTAACAGATTGGGACCATTTTAATTTCAAATTACTGTAAATATTACTCAGTGGTGAAGACTTTTTTATGGTAAACTTTCAATTAGAAGTTTGAAAAGTGAGGTGATATCGAGGTATGACTCAGCGTGACTCGTCGATTCATGTAGTACATATTCAAGGTAATGGCAGGCAGCTGACTGAATTGAAATGTACTCAGGGGCCTTGGGCTGAGAGAACAGCACAGACATCTCAACTCTGCCATGAGTCAACAATGGCGGTGCTTGAGGAGGAAACTTGAATACTCTCTCTCTCTCTCTCTCTCTCTCTCTCTCTCTCTCTCTCTCTCTCTCTCTCTCTCTCTCTCTCTCTCTCTCTCTCTGTCCCTCTCTCTCTCTCTCTCTCTCTCTCTCTCTGTCCCTCTCTCTCTCACACCCACTCACCCACCCAGACACTCACTCAGTCACTGTCTACCTCTTTCTTCCATAACACACACAAGGGCTGCTCTCCATGTATGCCTTCCACGCACACTGTCACTCAACTACGCACACGGGTTGCTCTGTATTCAAGCTAGTTCCTTAGTTCCTTTGGTCTTATATACTTAGGGCAATAGTGGGGTTGCCGCAGTCAGGGTCGCCGCCAGGAATTTTGGGCCCCATGAAAAGGAAAATGTATATTTATATTTTTAGGGGCCCCTGTCAGTCAGGGGCCCTTAGAATTGTCCTAGCTTTTCCCCCCTATACGGCGCCCCTGGCCGCAGTGGCTCACTGGACAGAGCGAGTACCATGTCGGCTAAGACCTTACTGCAGTGGCCCCGGGTTCTATAGGTTTAGGCCTGGGTTCATTAGGGTTTGGCCTGAGTTCATTAGGGTTTGGCCTGGGTTTAATAGGGTTTGGCCTGGGTTCATTAGGGTTTGGCCTGGGTTCATTAGGGTTTGGCCTGGGTTCATTAGGGTTTGGCCTTGGTTCTATAGGTTTAGGCCTGGGTTCATTAGGGTTTGGCTTGGGTTCATTAGGGTTTGGCCTGGGTTTAATACGGTTTGGCCTGGGTTAGTGGTGGTCACTTCCTGCATGTCCTCCCTTTACTCTCTCCTCTAAATTTCCTGTCTCTCTATACTACCACAATCGCAATAAAGCAGAAATGACAACAATTTATGTTGGAAATCATCATTAGGGCACTATAGATGGAGGTCGTTAGATAACGCATGGCATCTGGTGTTTTTCCAGGTCCAAAAAATGCTTTATGGGTGACAAGTGACGAGTTGAAAAACGAGCTGTCATGTTTGCTGTAAGCAATTAACTACAAGCTCTCACATAACTAATACCACACAGTATTTAGTTGACATTGAGGTGCATACCAACTATCCAGGTACAGTGTCCTGCTTGACAAACCCAGACCAGATGGTTTGGACACACAGAAACACTGGGGCCTTACACCTGGCAGGCCAGCGAGTCGAGCACAGATGTCCAAGCTAGCCTATGAAGCATTACCTCTTAGCCATTCTCCAGTGATTCAGACCCAGCCAGCTGCACCTGCAGCACACACACACACACACACACATACACACACACCCTGATGGATGTTGTGCCAGCGAGGGCTGATTAGCTAGGTCTGAACCGCCCGGAATTACAGCTCAGTCGGCACGGCGATTGCTTTGTTGTACTCCTGACAACGATCCATGTGTGGCTCCCAACCCGGGATGAAGGAGAGTAATTTAAGCTTGTTCTTTTCTCTCCCTCTCTGTCTCTCCATCGTCTTCTCCCTTTATCACCCCCCCCTCTCTCTCTCTCTCTCTCACTCGCCCAGTCCCTGGGCGTTAAGTGGAAGCTAAAGACACTTGCTTTGTTGTACGGCATTGTCAACCGTTGACAGGAATTAGGACTTAGTCCCTGTCTGGCGGATGGAGTTTCCTCGGGGCTAGGCTTCCGTCGAGCAGAGAGACTCTGCGCACGCTCTCCCGCTACTATCCCGACCCCTGGCGGCTCGCCGGCCGACCAGAGACACTGAGCCTGGTCACCATCTCTCGGATGGACAGATTAGGGTTAAAGACATGGAGGGAGGGGAGGGGGTAAAGGAAAGTGAGGAGGGATGATGTCCCAAATATATGTAAAAGAGAAAAGAGAGACTGAGGTGGAGAAAGAGAGAGAGAGAGAGTAACTGAAAGACCCGGGCTGCTCTCTCTCCTCCTGGTCGCAGCTTTAGGAGCTCAGAGAGAGATGTCGTGTGATCTCAGTGAGGCAGAGGAAGCCCGCGAGGAGGAAGTCGTCCTCATCACGCCGGGAGATCATTGGCTGGGTCCAGTCACACCGACCAATGATATGGCCGTCAGCGATATTTCCCCCCCCCCCCCCCCCCCCTTAAAAAAGTTGTGTTTTTCATACTTGTCCATCTGGTGCCCACAAATGTCCATTCAAAAGTCCCATGGTGCACTGCGAGCAGTAGCGGAGCCAGAGGGGTGTCCGGGCTGGCACTGGACACCCCTGACATCTGATTGGCCACCCCGGGTGCCACCCCAAAATGTAATTTGCTATTGGAAATTTGATGCTGATTGACATCTCATTTGAACTCATTAGAGAGAGGGATTTATTTCGCTGCGTTGCGGTGCATTATTCAAATCAAAGAGAGACGTTTGTTGGCAGATACAGAAGAATAAGAAGAACTTGAAGTATTTGCGCCTCATACACGATGCGGCTTATTTTCCGAAAACTACGGTAATCAGATAGACGGGAGATCGGTTCCCAATTTATCCTAACAGTAACATTGTGTTTACATCTGTGTTAATAGGTATAGTAAAAAAAACCTGTGTACTAGCTTGTACACTGACATTCTAAAATTATACATCCAAATGAACATAAATATTACACTGTAAATTTGTAATGTTTTTGGGCAGTCCATTTCTGCTTGATTTCTGCCACCTGTCAAGTCAAATTGCAGTGTTTTTTAGGGTGTGTAAATTTAACTTTTTTTGTAAATAAACTATGCACTGTGTTATTTCTGTAACCCATAAATACTATTATAAATCCCTGCTTGAGCTTTTTTTCCTAAAAATACTTTGGATGTTCCAGCACTCATAGACAGATTATACTGTGTATATTAATGATAACAGTGACCCAAGACTCTGGACTATGGACCCCCTGAAGTAGCCTTGGCCAACTCTTGGAAACCCCATGTATAAAACTCTAGTTCCGCCACTGACTGCGAGCTTAGAACCAACCCAATTATATAATTCTGTCAGCAGTTGAACAGTGACAAATGGATGGTAATAGGCCTGTTTTTAAAGCAGCCACACTTACCGACGGTAACAGGCTGATGTAGTGGCAACGAGAAGGTCATCAGATGAAGATTAGAACAATGCTGGGTTTTACCTCTCTCTCTCTCTCTCTCTCTCTCTCTCTCTCTCTCTCTCTCTCTCTCTCTCTCTCTCTCTCTCTCTCTCTCTCTCTCTCTCTCTCTCTCTCTCTCTCTATGTCGCTCTCTCTCTCTCTCTCTCTCTCTCTCTCTCTCTCTCTCTCTCTCTCTCTCTGTCTCTCTCTCTCCCTTTCTCTCTCTCTCTCTCTTTCTCTCTCTCTCTCTTCTCTCTCTCTCTCTCTCTCTCTCTCTCTCTCTCTCTCTCTCTCTCTCTCTCTCTCTCAACTCTTCTTTACCAGAGGAACCATGAGGAAGCTATGCGACCAAGTCCAAATCTGACAAGTCATTTATTTTCACCAGCACCAAATGGGATAAAACCAGGGGATTTAAAAGTTCCCTCATCCTGCAGCCTCCCATTTCTCTCCCCTGAAAAACTTTTATTATTCCAACGAGCGACAGGAATTTATGCAAGGTTTAGACACGGTTTTATATTCTCCATTTTTTTCCCCATCCCCCTCTTTCTCCTGCCCCAGGGTTTGTGTGTCTCTTTTCAGAGGCAGGAAATAAATTGTCTGTTTTATTGAGAAGGGGGGGGGAGTTAAGAAAGGCCTTTCTTTCTTAAAAAAAAGAAGGGATAGGAGATGCAGATGCAAGTAAGAGAAGGAACGAGAACGTTTGTGGGATGAGTTCCTGTTAGCCATCTGTCCCTCTGTCGATTGGCTGCCCAGTTAGTCCTTCTGTCCATCCCTGCCCTAATGACAATCTCATTCATCTGCCCTGCCCTGCCCCTTTTCCTCTTATAACACCGAATCTCGTGTTAGGTCAATTATGTCTGGCTACAGTCGACTATTGACGATGTCAGTTGATTGCTTTTCCTTCACACCGGCGAAGGAAGTGAGTATTGAGTCGCCAATCAGCAGTTGAAGGAGAGGAGAGCTCATTGGAGAGGAACAGGGGACGAGGACAAGACAGGAGGCAGGGCGCGTCACAGCAGAGAGAGAAGTGCCAACCGGTGTCTCTGTGCGTCATCAGCTCCACTGAGGAGAAGCGAGTGTCTCTAACACCTCTTAGTTGGAGTCTGCTGCTCCTCACACACACACACATACACACGCACACACACACACTGATGAATGCTGTGCCAGAGATGACTGAAAAGCCACCCAGTCACTTTCACACATACGCACACATACGCACACACACACACCATGTGTCAGTGCCCCCCCCTCCTCACTCCCCTGCCCCCAGTCATCACACGATTACAAGTCGTCACGACAGACAGCCTGGCCCACAGCCCCCACCGTTTCCCCCCAGAGGTCTACAAACGTGCAGACATCATTTATCCACGGCCAAACGTTTTGGATTGGCGTGCCGTGAAACAGTGAATCCCTGTCTCGGTTTTCCGTTTGGGGGAGGAAGAACTTTTCGGTCTTGCCGTCTCACCTCTGAGACCCGAGGCGTCGCGGTCAGCGGAGAATAGACGTATCCCCGGTACCGCGGGCCTCTCTATGGAACACATGAAGAATTTAGAGAACCAAGATGGCGTCGGGAATACAGAGCAGATCGAGGTGAATATTGCATGAACAGGATACGCCGTCCTCCTCCTCCACTTTCCTTTCAATCTCCCTCCTGTCCTTTTACACTTTCTTCTTTCAGTCTCTCTGCAATATCGTATCTGTATAGTCTCTCTACCCCCCCCCCTTCTCTCTCTCTCTCTCTCTCTCTCTCGCTCTCTCTCTCTCTCTCTGTCTCTTTTTCTTTCTTTCTTCCTGTCAGCTTCCTGTGCCTACCTCGACATGAAAGTCTATTTGTGCCTGTGATGCGTCGACCCCCCCGACCCCGAGCGTAGGAGGACCGTTTGATTTCGCTTTCGAACGAGAGGCAGAGATGTCCATCGCAGAGATGCGTCTGCTAAGTCCAAACTGCCACCTCGTCTCCGGCCACGTGTGTTCTGGTCGTCATCCAATCGTGCCGACCGGGCACACGCAGACACACGCGCACGCACACGTGCACAGAGTATAATACGTGTCGTGCCTCTGATGACATGTTCGGCGAGCGCCCCGGCACATTCTGTTCCGTCTTTCGACCGGGGCTTTGCCGCTATGGCTCGCCATGTTCCGGGATGTTCTTATTTAAAAAGTCATGAGACATGGCTCGGCTTACACGCATGTACAGTGTCCTAACAGTCTCTAGGTGGAGCGTATACAGTAGTCTGGGTGGAGTGTATACAGTAGTCTGGGTGTAGTGTATACAGTAGTCTGGGTGTAGTGTATACAGTAGTCTGGGTGTAGTGTATGCAGTAGTCTGGGTGTAGTGTATACAGTAGTCTGGGTGTAGTGTATACAGTAGTCTGGATGGAGTGTATACACTAGTCTGGGTGTAGTGTATACAGTAGTCTGGATGGAGTGTATACACTAGTCTGGATGGAGTGTATACAGTAGTCTGGGTGTAGTGTATACAGTAGTCTGGGTGTAGTGTATACAGTAGTCTGGATGGAGTGTATACACTAGTCTGGATGGAGTGTATACAGTAGTCTGGGTGTAGTGTATACAGTAGTCTGGGTGGAGTGTATACAGTAGTCTGGATGGAGTGTATACACTAGTCTGGATGTAGTGTATACAGTAGTCTGGGTGTAGTGTATACAGTAGTCTGGATGGAGTGTATACACTAGTCTGGATGGAGTGTATACAGTAGTCTGGGTGTAGTGTATACAGTAGTCTGGGTGTAGTGTATACAGTAGTCTGGATGGAGTGTATACACTAGTCTGGATGGAGTGTATACAGTAGTCTGGGTGGAGTGTATACAGTAGTCTGGATGGAGTGTATACAGTAGTCTGGATGGAGTGTATACACTAGTCTGGATGGAGTGTATACAGTAGTCTGGGTGTAGTGTATACAGTAGTCTGGGTGTAGTGTATACAGTAGTCTAGGTGTAGTGTATACAGTAGTCTGGATGGAGTGTATACACTAGTCTCTAGTCATTGGCTGTAGCGTGCGTGCGACCTCGGGTTTGGAGTGTCTCATTGACCTCAGCTGCAGACGAACACGCCGCCTCTTCCTGCTGGGTATCTACCTCTGTCATCTCCGTGGTAACAGGATTTGGACACTCTCATCCGTGGCTGCCGGCTCTGGATGCCCCGGGTCTCCCTGCACACCCTCCAGTTAATAGTGGACTGTTGACACTGGCATCAGAGGTCCTGTGTGTGTGTGTGTGTGTGTGTGTTTGTTTGTTTGTTTGTGTTTGTGTGTACTATCACCAGAGTTGGCCTGTCGTCAGTCTTATGAACTGGGAGGTGATTGGCGCGGCACCCTGACTTCTACCGCCGAACGGGACTGGACTTGGTCTCCATGGTAACTAGCTGGGTGCCAATGCCAAGACCGGGAGTGGATAGAGAGTCATTGTGCGCTCCTGTGTGTGTGTGTGTGTGTGTGTGTACTCACATAGGAGCCCAGTTTGTGGTTGGCAGCACTTGCATGGAAGTAATGATAGGTGCAGGCAGTGTTGTCCCTCCCTCCCCGCTCACCCCTCACCAGCCCCTCCAGCGCTCTTCTCATCCACAATTAAGCTCTCTCTCTCTCTCTCTCTCTCTCTCTCTCTCTCTCTCTCTCTCTCTCTCTCTCTCTCTCTCTCTCTCTCTCCCTCTCTCTCTCTCTCTCTCTCTCTCTCTCTCTCTCTCTCTCTCTCTCTCTCTCTCTCTCTCTCTCTCTCTCCCTCACTCCCTGTCTCTTACTCTCTCTCTCTCCCCTCTTCCCTCCTCGTTCCCCTAGCTCTCCTCCTCTCTCTCCTTCCCTCCTCCTCCTGTCCCCCAGCTCTCTGCTCTCTCCACATGCGCATGTGACAGCCCAGCTCCCTTGCTGGATGTGGTAGCCACATTGCTCTCTTGGTCGTATCAAACCGACACTGTGTGTACGCGTGTGCTTGTGTGCGTGTGTGTTTATGAGTATTACACACATCAGATAAAGTATCAAGAGAGATACAGTTTGTGTGCGAGTGAGTGAGAGAGGGAGGGAGGGAGAGCAATAGAGAGAATGTTGTGTGTGTGTGTGTGTGGAGGGCTGCTAGAGCTGGGAGGATTCTTGTGGCCCACGGTGCCACAGCTCAACAGGGTTCAGGACGTTTTTGGTGGCGAGGACAATGGCTAAATTGTTGTGTGTCTCTCTCTCTCTCTCTCTCTCTTTCTCTCTCTTTTTCTCAGTCCCCCACCTCTCTCTGCACGTCCCTTTTCTTCTCTCTGCCAGTCCTTTTCCCTCCCTCGATACACACCCCACCTTTTCGAAGCCTTCCAACCGAAAGGACCCCCCCGCCATACCCGTTTTGAGCACAGACGGTCGCCCATGAAAACACTCGGATCAACATAAACAGCGGTGTCTTGAATAAGGAGCCCATCGTGAGCGCTTATCCCATGCGGCCACCATCATGGTGTGTCACCTAATTATGTCTGCCGTCTCCTCTTGGCTCGCCCGCATGTGTGGAGCGCTGCCCTGTAGGACATCTCTGCTCTCTCTCTCTCTCTCTCTCTCTCTCTCTCTCTCTCTCTCTCTCTCTCTCTCTCTCTCTCTCTCTCTCTCTCTCTCTCTCTCTTTCACTCGCTGTCTCTCTCTCTCTCTCACTCTCTCTCTCTCTCTCTTTCTCTCACTCGCTGTCTCTCTCTCACTCGCTGTCTCTGCTCTGTCTCTCTGCTCTCACCCCTTCAGGTTTCGTCTCTCTCTCTTTCTTTCATTTGTTTTTTGCTCGCTCTCCCTCGGCTTTCTCGCTCTCTCTCTTTTTCACTGCTCTCCCTTTGCATGCTCTCTCTCTCTCTCTCTCTCTCTCTCTGATCTCTGATCTCTCTGATCTCCTCTCCTCAGTCTCATATTCTCATATATCATCTCACCTCTCCCCCCTAGCTTGGCCCTTCCCCTCCTCTCCTCACGTCCTACCCCCGTCTCCTCGCCCTGTCCCACCATGACCTAAATACAGCGGTTGCGTGAAACCCCAAGATCAGTGGAATGCTGTTGAGATGCGATGACGGCGACGCTACAAAAGCGAAACCACTTCCAACGGACACAAAGGGCGAGTGTTCGGGACACGTCGCCATGGAAACGTGTGCGTGCGAATGAGCGGCGCGCCACGTTGGCATTTGGCGTGCCCTCCACTCCCCCCCCCCCCCCTCCAAGGCCCGACAATGGGTACGGCGAGGGGCAGGTGATTGAGCCAAACGGGCAAAACAACGAACAAACCATGACAAAAAAAAGAAGAAGACTGGCGCGGCGGCTACAATGCGACGTCGGCACACGTGACGTCGGCAGGCTGGGTCAGGAGCGGGCGTTGCCCCCGGTGTTGGTGGGGTGGGGGGGTGGGGGGACAGAGACGGATAGGCAGGCGGCGAGAGAAGGAGCGACGGCGTGGAGGGAGCGGAGAGAGAGAGAGAGAGAGAGAGAGAGAGAGAGAGAGAGAGAGCGAGCCAAGGAAGGTAGGGAGTCGGGGGTGCGAGAGATGAGAGGGGGAGCAGAGAGTGACACAGGCGAATGCACACATGACTGATTTACACCTGATAGCAGCTTCCAGACGTCGTAAGCTGGCTGGGCGATGACTGTATCCGCAGCTGTGTGTGTGTGTGTGTGTGTGTGTGAAGGTATGTGAAATCCCCTCTGTGTGATAGCCTTAAGCTCTGCTCTCGCTCCGAGGACCAGGGATCCCGCTAGCTCCGACAAATTACACACACAACCCCCCCCCCCCGCCCACACACACACCTGTCTCTCTTCCTTTCTCTCTGTCCCTGCCTGTTCATCCTATCTCTGCCCGCACCCCCCAGATCAAATAAAGGAATGATGACGTGTGATGCCAAGCTGCCATATGACTCTCCCCCCAGCCTACTGCTAGGCCCATCTGTGGACATCTGCTTTACACCACAGTTAATACCCCCCAGATCTCATAGCGCCCCCAAGGCATCCCCGGCTGGCAGCCATGTCGTGGTTCAGCCAGGCGTCAAAACAAAATGGCGTCCAGGTGTGTTCCAGCTTTTCCCCCCTCGTGCTGTGAAACTCTGCAAACAAACAGGGTTGTCATGCCTTCTGGAAGTAGCCTTTCCCTGTGTGTATGTATGAGTGAGTGTGTGTGTTTATGCATGCATGAGTGCCCGTATATATATGTGCGAGTGTGTGTATCTGTGTGTGTGCGTGTGTGTGAGCATTGACAGTGTATGTGCGGTCCCTCTACCCTGCGGTGTGGCTTATTAACATGGTTTGTGCTCAGCCAAGCAGAAAGTACTGGAAGGCTTACCTGTGACCCTGTGGAGAGAGGGAGCAGAGGAGGAGAGGAGACAGGAAGATGAAGACAGAGAGACAGGATCTGGATGAGGGACCAGTCCATTGGTGGACGGGCAATCAGATCCAGTCAGCTCTGGAGAGCGAGGGGGACATGAGAACTTTGTCTCTGCATGAGGCTCTCTCCTCTCTTCTCTCTCCTCTCCACCTCTCTCTCCTCTCTTCTCTCTCCTCTCCTCTCTCCTCTCCACCCCTCTCTCCTCTCTCCTCTCTCCTCTCCTCTCCTCTCCACCCCTCTCTCCTCTCTCCTCTCTCCTCTCTCCTCTCTCCTCTGTCCTCTCTCCTCTCTCCTCTCTCCTCTCTCCTCTCTCCTCTCCTCTCCTCTCTCCTTTCCCCCCTCCTCTCCTATCTCCTCTCTTCTCCTCTCCTCTCTCCTCTCCACCCCTCTCCTCTCTTCTGTCTCCTCTCTTCCCTCTCCTCTCTTCTCTCTCCTCTCTCCTCTCTCCTCTCCACCCCCCTCCTCCCCTCTCCACCCCTCTCCTCTCTCCCCTGTCCTCTCCACCCCTCTCCCCCCTCCTCTCCTCTCACCCCTCCTCTCCTCTCCTCTGCCCTCCCGTCCTGACTCAGTCCTCTCTATCTCATGGGGCAGCAGGGTGTTCTCTATAAAGACACACCCGGGTGTGAGCTGTGCCATCAAACTGCCCAATGTTCTCCTCTGCCCTCCAGAGAACTGCATGAAGACCCGGCACGCCCACTCATCTGGTTGAAGGGCGAGAACTCTCTCTCTCTCTCACACACACAGTGCTCATTGGTTAGTCTGACCACCGTCTGAAGTTTTACTTTGGGACAGCGACAGGTCGCCTAGCGACAGGACTTTTGACGAGGGCGCTGGAGTCTGAGGCGTGCCCTGGGGGGTCACAGGTTACAGGCTCTGCCACCGAGTCACTGACTGGGTCACCCAGCCGGACAGGTGAACTTGTACGTAGGTTGTGTTTGTTTGTGTTTGCGCTCGCTCGCTCACGTGTTGCGGAGGGTGTGCTGTCGCGCGGAGGGTGTGCTGTCGCGCCGCGCATGTGTGTGAATGTGCTTCCTGCCACATGCTGCCAGCAGACCTATGCATCACGAGGGAGCGTCGAACACACAATCGCAAACAGGACATTCAGTCAACGGCGCGTTTCGATCTGGTTCTGAGTCCTTTTTCGCCGCGTCCCTTTTCAGATCTTCAGAAGTCCCGCGACGGCGGCCCGCGAGTCAAAACTTCAAAACGAGCGGATGCACATAGACAGTGCATACGCTACGATCAGGAACATGCAATTAGACCTGTTCCACATGCCTCGGTGGAAAACCTTGTTTCTATTGATCAGGGTTCTGTCTTCGGTTTGGGCCTGTGATGGCCTCTAGTTTGGTCTGGAGGGATTTCACAAGCCTTCGTCTCACCAAGCAGCTCTGTTTTACCTCTTTCTCCTACCTCCCCATCCATCTGTCCTCCGAGGGGACCACGGGAGGTTGTTTCCCGGCTTTTATAAGCAGGCTGGAGTCAACGCGGGCTGGGGTAATTGGCCTGTATGCTGGACTGGACTAGACTGCACTGCACTGGATACTCTGTAATCTGGATGATGTGGTTTTGATGGTCTCTCTCTCTCTCTCTCTCTCTCTCTCTCTCTCTCTCTCTCTCCCGCTCTCTCTCTCTCTCTCTCCCCCTCTCTCTCTCTCCTCCTCTCTCTCTCTCTCTCTCTTCTCTCTCTCTCTCTCTCTCTCTCTCTCTCTCTCTCTCTCTCTCTCTCTCTCTCTCTCTCTCTCTCTCTCTCTCTCTCTCTCTCTCTCTCTCTCGTTCCCTCCCAGTCCCTCTCTCTTTCTGGGCCAGTCACTTTGTAATGGTAATCAGGCCTTTTTGTATCTGGAGAATAAGAGAGAGAGAAAAATGGAGAGTTTTTGTGCGTGTGTGTGTACACTATGTGTGTCTTTACAGAAAACTGCATAAATGTGCATATCAAGTGTGTATGTGCAGGACTACACATAACTGAGTCTACGGGATGTGTGTGTGTAGGTACAGTAAAGTCTAATGAGACCCACAGAAAAGGATTGATTATTAGAATTAATCACTCCTCCAAAGCCCCTTTCAGAAGCTTCTGGAATACATAATTGGGGTCCAGGCCCCCCACCGTCTCCTCCGGTGCGTGCGTCCCTGCATGCGTGTGTGAGTAGGATTCTGTGTGTGTGTCTTTCTGCAAACGCGTGGGTCTCTGTCTCTTTCTGGGGAGGGGGGGGGGGGCGGTTCTGCAGAGAAGGGAGCCTGGTGTTGGTCACGGTTTGGAATGAAAGGGAGAAAACAGGACAGAGTAACACGGCGGATATTGCTATATATATACATATATACGTATATGTATTATTATTTTTTTGACAAAGTAGTTAAGGCGGCAGGCGTGTGTTGCTTAGGCGGCCGCCTTAGCTGCAGAGTGCTGCGGGAAACCCCGTGTGTGCGCCTCCGTCTTTCCACAAGTGTGCATGTGCCCTTCGTGTCTCTCTGCAAGTGTGCGAGCGAGCGAGCGCGCCTCTTACCGTAATAACCTGTCCAGCAGGACCGTCCATTAGAGCTGCTGTAACCAGCGTCCCTCTGTGTGCGGGTTGCTGTGTGGAGGCCTGGCCCAGCCGCGCTGGCCCAGCCGCGCTGCGCAAAAGCTCCCTCATGAAAGGCCCCCGGCGCTCTCAATGGCCCCCATTGTTCACGCAGGTGCAACGCGCAGGGCCGGCTCTTGGCTGAGGCGTCTGTGTGGGTTCATGAAGGGGTAGTGGGGTGGTGTGGCGGGGTGTGGGGTTGGGTTGGGTGGTGTGGTGTGGGGTGGTGTGTGGTAGTGTGGGGTGGTGTGTGGTGGTGTGGTGGGGTGTGGGGTGGTGTGGTGTGGGGTGGTGTGGTGTAGGGTGGGGTGGTACGTGGTAGTGTGGGGTGGTGTGGGGTGGTGTGTGGTAATGTGGGGTGGTGTGTGGTGGTGTGGTGGGGTGTGGGGTGGTGTGGTGTGGTGTAGGGTGGGGTGGTACGTGGTAGTGTGGGGTGGTGTGTGGTGGTGTGTGGTAGTGTGTGGTGGTGTGTGGTAGTGTGTGGTGGTGTGGGGTGTGGTGTGGGGTGGTGGGGTGTGGGGTTGGGTGGTGTGGTGTGGGGTGGGGTGGTGTGTGGTAGTGTGTGGTGGTGTGGGGTGGGGTTGGGTGGTGTGGTGTGGGGTGGTGTGTGGTAGTGTGTGGTGGTGTGGGTTGGGGTGGGGTGGGGTGGGTGGTGTGGGGTGGGGTGGTGTGGGGTTTGAATTCACATCTAAAGTAATAGTGTAATTTCTCAGAGACAGTGACTGCCCCTTTGCTTACACATGTATCTCAGTATCAAATTATTTACTGTCTGGAAAAAAATGTGTATGCTTGGCTGGTGGTCCAGTTTTCTCCACTTTTTAGGTAACGTCAAATCCTCCAATACTCGACCTCCTCTCCAACAAGTTAACGAACATTACTTTCTTTGCTCTCAACTGACTGACGAAAAAAAGTGTTAGGTAACCATGACAACGCGGAACGACGCAAGGTGGATTCAAACTAAATCACACAAGTATACAATTAGGAGAGGGGATTCACACACATGTTTTTCTTAACAAACGGAAATAAATAGAAAATAATTAAGACATAACAAGAGACCGATCCATTGCCAGGGTTCATCAAAGGAGTACATATCTTTTACATATTTTCTGCTGTATAAATCGGAGGGGACAGATTGGTAATTTCTCAATATTGTGGGGGACACGACCCCCCCAAAGAATGTGTGGTTACGCCCTTGCACACACACACACACACACACACATTAGAATGTGTGGACCCCAAGCGCCTCCCCTCCACGCAGCTCCTCTGGCTCGTGTCCTGTTGCAAATACCCGCCTTGTAATAGTCTGATTCACTTTCATGTTTTCCCCCTCTAACCAATTAAAAAGTCGCGCCAAGCCTTGTCATTTTTACTATCCCTTGGAGGGAAATTGCATTTTGGCAACAACCAACTGCAGTTTAGTATTTAATTTGATTCAAATTTTAATTGATTTAGATCCCAGCAACAAAAAAACTTTGGCCAAAACTATGTTCCCCAATACATATACTTATTTTTTTGAACCTGGCTCATGTAACAGTTTTTCATAACATTATTTTCGCTGAAGACTGATTTGTTTTAAACAAATTTGAAATGGTTGAATACCCAATATGTTTGCTTACGTCAAAGACAGCAATGACGTTTCATTAAAGGCAGGGCAGGTTATGTTGTTGAAAGGGACTTTTTGAAATGACGGTGAAATTAAATAAATCCAATATCTTTAGAGGTCGCAGGACTGTAATAAACCCAACCAATCATTTTGTTCGGACTGAACAAGGTTATTGGACAGTATTTGGAACAAATGCAACGATTGGACAGGCTACTTGTCTGTCTGTCTACCAACCTCCCAGCAATAGTCAGGCAGCGCGTTCATGTGTTTTTTTGCTTTGAATGAACGGGGTGGGACATTCTAGTTTGAAGGTTTTTCGAACTCGAGCTAAAATTGCTCGGTTCGCGAAACGTCCCTTCCCGGCCAAGCCAGGGGCCTGGCGAGCAACTATACTGCGCAAGACCGGACGAGAAGGGGAGTTCAACATGACGCTGACCATACGTCTGTTCCACGAGCTTCAATGCGCAACGGAGCACTTGCCATGGCAACAGGACGCCATCTTTAAACGGCTTTGATGCTTGGTCTACTTGATAATAGGTCTATGCTTCTGCCTTCTGCCACACACACATAAAAACCTCTGGGATGATGTGAGACATGAATCATAGGGGAAGAGAGTGTGAGAAAAAGAGAGAGTGTGTGTGTGTGTGTGTGTGTCAGGGACGGAGCTCTTCAGACAACCTAATTGGCTGAAGCCGTGCCCAGTCTGGGTATATGGGACTAATTGAACCTAGAGAGCTAGCGTGGCTAATGATGTTCCTCTTTTGCTCATTTGTGCTGCTTTATGTCCCTGATTCACACAGTGATGCTCAACTTTCTTATGGCAGACCGCCATCGTCTCTAGGCTACATGCTACTAGAGTACAGCATACACCCTGGAATATGTATGTGGTCTGATTGGCCTTACACATTCCATACAAAACCACAAAGCTATGCTTTTCTGAACTTGGCTATGTTACTGTAATGATGTAAATGGCCTGCAGCCGTTTGAAGTATAAGTCCAATGTATGAAGTCCAGTGCACTTGTGTGTAGGGTTTGAAATGCACCATATCATCCTCAATGGTACTCCCTCGTGTCAGCACAGGGTGTGGGTGTGAAGGGCGGAGGTCCCCTGCAACTGGGTGACTGTCTGGGTGGCTGACTGGGTGACTGACTGGGTGACTGACTGTCTGGGTGGCTGACTGGGTGACTGTCTGGGTGACTGACTGGCTGACTGTCTGGGTGGCTGACTGGGTGACTGACTGGGTGACTGACTGTCTGGGTGGCTGACTGGGTGACTGTCTGGGTGACTGACTGGCTGACTGGGTGACTGTCTGGGTGGCTGACTGGGTGACTGTCTGGGTGACTGACTGGCTGACTGGGTGACTGTCTGGGTGACTGTCTGGGTGACTGACAGGCTGACTGTCTGGGTGGCTGACTGGGTGACTGACTGGGTGACTGACTGGGTGGCTGACTGACTGAGTGACTGACTGGCTGACTGTCTGGGTGGCTGACTGGGTGACTGTCTGGGTGGCTGTCTGGGTGACTGACTGGCTGACTGTCTGGGTGGCTGACTGGGTGACTGACTGGGTGACTGTCTGGGTGGCTGACTGACTGAGTGACTGACTGGGTGACTGACTGGGTGACTGACTGGGTGGCTGACTGTAAATGGCCTGCAGCCGTTTGAAGTATAAGTCCAATGTATGAAGTCCAGTGCACTTGTGTGTAGGGTTTGAAATGCACCATATCATCCTCAATGGTACTCCCTCGTGTCAGCACAGGGTGTGGGTGTGAAGGGCGGAGGTCCCCTGCAACTGGGTGACTGTCTGGGTGGCTGACTGTCTGGGTGGCTGACTGGGTGACTGACTGTCTGGGTGGCTGACTGGGTGACTGTCTGGGTGACTGACTGGCTGACTGGGTGACTGTCTGGGTGGCTGACTGGGTGACTGTCTGGGTGACTGACTGGCTGACTGGGTGACTGTCTGGGTGACTGTCTGGGTGACTGACAGGCTGACTGTCTGGGTGGCTGACTGGGTGACTGACTGGGTGACTGACTGGGTGGCTGACTGACTGAGTGACTGACTGGCTGACTGTCTGGGTGGCTGACTGGGTGACTGTCTGGGTGGCTGTCTGGGTGACTGACTGGCTGACTGTCTGGGTGGCTGACTGGGTGACTGACTGGGTGACTGTCTGGGTGGCTGACTGACTGAGTGACTGACTGGGTGACTGACTGGGTGACTGACTGGGTGGCTGACTGTAAATGGCCTGCAGCCGTTTGAAGTATAAGTCCAATGTATGAAGTCCAGTGCACTTGTGTGTAGGGTTTGAAATGCACCATATCATCCTCAATGGTACTCCCTCGTGTCAGCACAGGGTGTGGGTGTGAAGGGCGGAGGTCCCCTGCAACTGGGTGACTGTCTGGGTGGCTGACTGTCTGGGTGGCTGACTGGGTGACTGACTGTCTGGGTGGCTGACTGGGTGACTGTCTGGGTGACTGACTGGCTGACTGGGTGACTGTCTGGGTGGCTGACTGGGTGACTGTCTGGGTGACTGACTGGCTGACTGGGTGACTGTCTGGGT
>NC_140367.1:11567500-11570000 GCF_054491055.1 Hypomesus nipponensis
TAAAGACCAGCATGGAAGTGGCCCTGTGTGTGTGTGCGTGCCTGTGTGTGTGCGTGTGTGTGTGAACACGTGACAAATGTAATTTCCCATGGACGCTCTCCTTATGAAGAGGGAAACAACTTCGGAGATGGAGGACATATGGACGTGTCTGCATATCGGCATTCCCTGTCGCCCCGAGAGAGAGAGGGAGAGAAGGAGAGAGAGGGGGAGAGAGGGGAGAGAGAGGGGGAGAGAGAGAGGCGGAGAGGGGGGAGAGAGGAGGAGAGAGAGAGGAGGAGGAGAGGGGACTGCAGCAATGAGGAGAGGGTAGAGAGGGGGAGAGAGAGAGGCGGAGAGGGGGGAGAGAGGAGGAGAGAGAGGGGGACAGAGAGAGGCGGAGAGGGGGGAGAGAGGAGGAGAGAGAGGGGGAGAGAGAGAGGAGGAGGAGAGGGGACTGCGGCAATGAGGAGAGGGGAGAGAGAGAGGGGCAGAGAGAGGAGGTGGGAGGAGAGAGAGGAGGAGGAGGGAGGAGGAGAGAGAGGAGGAGAAGGGAGGAAAGAAAGGAGGAGACGGGGGAGAGAGGAGGAGAGGGGAGCAGAGCGAGAGACACCGTCAGGGCGTGGGAGAAGGCGACGGCCGTATGGGCGAGGCAGGAGAAGGGAGGAGCGAAAGGGGAAAGAGAGAGGAGGAGGAGCGGAACGGACGAGGAGAGCGGAGGAGGGGAGAAGAGAGTGTTTCGCTGGCGGAGGATCGTCCAGATGGGAGACTTTATTGTCTTGAGGGGGGGGGGAGATTACAGTAAAAAAGCCTGCTTTACTAGCCCCAGTAAATGTTGTTTAGTGCAGACAGAGGCCCCTACGGCACAGAAAGGCACTGAGAGGCTCGCTGTAATCAGCGTCTGCTGTAAAGAGTGTTTGTGTGTGTGTGTGTGTTTACAGGTTTTGGGTGGACTGCTCTGGGGACTTAGCCCCTGTCTCAGCCAGCTCCTTCTGTGATAACTCACTGAGCTGACAGATGGGGGGGGAGGAGGAGGGGAGGGGAGGAGGAGGAGGAGTAGGAGAGAAGGATGGGGAGGAGAGGAGGAGGACTGATGAGGGAGGGAGAGGAGCAGTCGGAGGATGAGGAAGGGGTGGAGGAGGAGGCGAGGAGCAGGAGAGAAGGGGTGGGCGAGGGAAGATGACCAAAGATCTCTTTCTCGGCTTCTTTCTCGGTCTCTACGCTCTCTGTCTCAATCTCTCCCTCGTTCCCCTCCCTTCTCTCTCCTCTCCTTTCTCTCTCCTTCCCCTTTCTAGCACAGCTCTCCAGTGCAGTGCGTGAAAACGTAACCATGCGTGACTTTACCCTATACCGCCACCTGCACTGCACGCCCTGCTGTCGGACCTGAAGGAAAGAGATCCAGGTGGTGTGTTTGTATGTGTGTGAGTGCACGCGTGTGTGTCCGTGTTTGGCACACGTGTACGCAGTGTGCATATATATAGAGCTCACCAGTGTCGCTTGGCCCTGTTGGTTTGTGGGTGCTTGCATGTGTGGCCACCTCAGTGCGGCATAGACAGATTACTCATTGATTGTTTTTGTGCTGGAGAGAGTATTGCTCACTCTCCCCTCCTGTTGCCAATATGGTAGCTATCATCGCTGTATCGACCCTGGTGTCCGGGGGAGGTGGTTTGGGGCGGGGATGTTTTACGTTTGATCAATCACCGTATCGTGCTTCCTGCCCCGGCTGCATTTTCCAACCCCTCTCGTTTTGCGGATTGCGCTGAAACCCGGCGACGCGTGAGCCCGAAGAGCCGGGTTCGATTCCCGATCGATGCCGCGTCCCTTGTTGTCCCCCGACAGGAGTTTGTCGGCGTCGCTGCGACGCTGGAACCCTAGACGTTCCGTCGTGGACATCGTCGTCAACATTGCGCCTTCGCAGCCCTCTCTCCCTTCACCCTCCTGTGCTTGTTGGAAAGCTGGTTCGGGACGCTGACCGCCTGCTGAGGCAGCCTTCGATCCAGCTCGGTCGCCGCTTCCCTTTCCAAATGGGTTATCCTCTCTGTCGGTCTCTCACAGGACCCCATAGGTAGCCATTCAGATTCCCTGAATGCCCCCTGGCTTCTCCCCCAATCATCATTATCCTAATCGAATGAGGAGCAGTTCATACGCAGGCCGGGGGGGCGCCGATCCCGCCCCCTTCACCTCCGGTGAATGTCAAACATAACGAGAGTGCGAGCACCGCTGGGAATTGCGCTCTGCCGTGGACGATCCGAACAGAGAGAGTCAACCCCTCATAATCCCTCACATCGTTCGGTCGTCAGCTGCCACGCTGTGATTACTGTCTTGCCCGTGTGAGGTTAGCTGTGCTATGTGAGGTTAGCTGTGCTGCGTGTGGTTAGCTGTGCTGTGTGAGGTTAGCTGTGTCATGTGAGGTTAGCTGTGATGTTTGAGGTTAGCTATGCTGTGTGAGGTTAGCTGTGCTGCGTGAGGTTAGCTGTGCTGTGTGAGGTTAGCTGTCTTGCGTGAGGTTAGCTGTGCCATGTGA
>NC_140367.1:11575000-11600000 GCF_054491055.1 Hypomesus nipponensis
CTCTCTCTCTCTCTCTCTCTCTCTCTCTCTCTCTCTCTCTCTCTCTCTCTCTCACACACACACACACAAAGATACTGTCTCTCTCACACACACACACACACACACACACAAAGATACTCTCTCTTACAAACACTCTATCTGAAACACACACACGCATACACACACGCACACACACACACATATTGTCTCGCACAGCAAACTTTCACAACTTCAAAGGCCCACGCAGCAGGGCCCGCAGCGTGGAACGACGCGTGGCTCGGAAGTCAACAGCTATCTTCCTCTGCACCCTGGTGAGACGGTGTTAAGCAGCGCTAACAACGTTTTTATCACTCGGAACGGAAGAGGAGACGGAGACAGTTTTTGCGTGCACGTTTGTCGCTCTGTTCTGTAGACCGTTCCGAGGTATATGTGTGTGTGTGTGAGAGAGTGGTGTGTGTGTGGATTTGTTGAATCAGAGAAACATTTCCACAAACCTATGCTCCCAAGTGTGAAACGAATGTTCACGGGGACACTATGTACTTTTGTGTCGTCGGACTGTGAGGGATAAGGTGCTCTGTGTGTGTGTGTGTGTGTGTGTGAGTGTGTGTGCCGCTGAGGGCTCTTCCTAAGTGTGTGTTCGAGAGACGACGACTCTGCGCTCGTGCGCCCGCGTCCGCCCGCGTCCGCCCGCGCGTGTGGAGGTGTCCCACATTACCGCGGTGAGATGAGAAGCGCTCGAGGTGTGTGGAGCGACTGGAGCGTAATGAAAGATTTATCTGCCACTCTCCTCCCGACCCTCTCTCTCTCTCCCTCTCACTCGTTCTCTCCCCTCCTCCCCCTCCCCGTCCTGCTCCCCCGCTCCTCCTCCTTCTCCTCCTCCTCTACTCAGTCACCCCTCTCTGTGGCGCCCCGGCAGACAGCTCTTTGAAGCTAACCTCATTAGCCAGGCTACTTAGCGGGAACCCCCCCTGTCAGCTGACAGGGATGGGGCCCCGCTTTATGTTATGCCTCCCAGCGGGCTCGTGTTTACGTGTGTGTGTGTGTGTGTGTGTGTGTGAAATAGGGGGGGGAGAGGGGGGGGGGTTCGATGTCACAGTGGGAGTCATGGCAGAGCAAGGTGGAGAGGGGGGGGGGGAGATGGGAGGGGATGGGAAGAGGGGGAGGAGGGAGGAGGAGAGGAAGTGGGGAAGAGGGGGGAGAAAAGTGGCAGAGAGGAGGCGAGGAAGAGAGAGAGGGGGGTGAGAGGAGGGGAGCAGGGGTCTCCGTCGGCGAACCCCGCCACGTGACAGTCCACCAGACGTGCAGCGAGAGACGGCAGATCGTGTGACGCAAGCTTTCCAACAAGCTTGTTTGTCCGGACCGTGACATCAAGAACGTCCTTACCAAGAAATACCTACCAAGAGAGTGTGTGTGTGTGTGTGTGTATGATTTACAGATAGTTTACAAACTGTAAGCGCTTGCATGTCGTGCTTGTGCGTGGTGCACACAGTGTCTTTGTAATTGATCAAGGGACAAAGAGAGAAAACAAGAGAAAGACAAGGAAGCGGGCAGAGAGAGAGAGAGAGAGAGAGAGAGAGAGAGAGAGAGAGAGAGAGAGAGAGAGAGAGAGAGAGAGAGAGAGAGAGAGAGAGAGAGAGAGAGAGAGGGAGAGAGAGAGAGAGAGAGAGAGAGAGAGAGAGAGAGAGGGAGAGAGAGAGAGAGAGAGAGAGAGAGAGAGAGAGGGTGACATAGAGAAAGGAGCGAGACAGGAGAGAAAGACAGATCAAGAGACCAGGAGAAGAGGAGAAGTGGCGACCAGAGAAGGAGAAGAGGGGAACAGTGGAAGAGATTCCAGAGGGAGCGTAGCAGAGCGCCATGAGGGAAGAGAAGGTCGGCAGGGGAGGATGGATATTCCTGGCTCTTAGTCCTGTTTCACTGCGTTCTCGGGGCGAGATGGAATGTTGAGGAGGACAGCGGGAGACAGCGAGTTAATTGCCTTTTGAGAGCGAGTGGTTTTAATTGCGTATGTTCCGTTGAAGTGGCGATGCGAAGGCCTTAAACAGATCATGGGTCTGTATCTCCTTGACATTTTGTGTGTGTGTGTGTGTGTGGGGGGGGTGTGTGGGTGGGTTGGTTAGTTTCAGCTCTGCTTCTACCACCAGGGGGCACAGCATTCACGCACTGTCAGTCTGCCTGTCTGCGTCTGTCTGCTTGTCTGTCTGCCTTCCTTCCTTCCTCCTTGTGTGTCGGTCTGTATGTCTGTCTGCCTTCATTTTTTCTTTCGGTTTTGTCAGTCTGTCGGTCTTTCGGTCTTTCATTTTTTCTTTCGGTCTTTTGGTCTTTCATTCTTTCGGTCTTTCTTCTCTACTCATTATCTTTATCCGCTTGCTCTCTCCATCGTAATGTAAAATAACTGGGCGTGGGAGCGTCTCCTGGCGTCTCCAGGGAAACAGGGATCACACCCAGGCACGTTAAAGATGGCCGCTTGGTTTTCCCACACAAACTCGATTTGACTCGCCTCGGAATTCGCTGGCGTCTCTGAGAGTGACCGAAGGCGGGAATGCTCATTTGTCTCCCTTCCTCTGACGCGTGGCAGGTTTGGTTTCCCGTCCTTTGACGTTGACGAATGAAAGATGCCGCATTTCACTTCCTGGAAACGTGGCGGTCGTGGAGAGGGGTCAAACGGGCGGGTGTGTGTGGCTGTGTCCTTGGCCCGGTCCCTTGGAGGACGGCGAAATGCGTGTCCACGGGGCATCGGTAAACGGCAGGCGTGCCGGCGCACGTGCTTCCGGTTACGCGCGTGCGACGAACGGAGCGGAGCTGTGCTCAGCTCAGTCGGCACGGTGAGACCGTTTGAGGTCATCCCCTCTACTCCATAAAGGGACGGTTACGGATGCTCACCCGACACGTCAACCGTGTCACATAATGAGTACGTACGCGTGGAGGACAGGGAGAAGCAACCTTGTTTAGGGGTGCGTTGGCATGGTGATTATCCCAGACAGATCATTAATTTCTGGGCTAATGAGTGTTTGTCTTAGATGAATTGTGTGTGTGTGTGTGTGTGTGTGTGAAGGGGCCCCTCGCTGATTAAGTACAGTAACATGAAGCAGAGCGGCAGAATGTGCACATGTTCATTAAATGGTCTATAACAAGCTGCCAAAGACTCCATCTCTCTCTCTCTCTCTCTCTCTCTCTCTCTCTCTCTCTCTCTCTCTCTCTCTCTCTCTCTCTCTCTCTCTCTCTCTCTCTCTCTCTCTCTCTCTCTCTCTCTCACACACACACACACACACACACACACCCTCCACTCACAGATGGGCCAATATGTGAGCCGGATGATTCATTAGCAACCGTGTTAACTATGACGGATGCCATAGAAGGGTCCTAAAATGGTCTGTCACTTCCTGTTTGTGTCGGTCCTCAGTTTCAACCGGAAACATGCTGCCATCCATCCCCGATAAGACATGACAACAACAGCAACGCTCGCCCTGTGTTTGAAGTGTGATCTCCCCTGCAGCGAGAGGGAGGTTCTCGTTAATGACATTTGGACTCTAAACTCTAAACATTTTTCCCCTCTTTCCTTTCCCCTCTCTGCCTACCTCACTCCATCTCTTCCCTGGCCTGCTCCTGTCCTTCCCTCCGTCTTCCCTCCTTCCGTAACTCCCTCCGTCGCTCCTTATCGACCCTCTCCTCCTCTCTTCTCCTCTCCTCTCTCTTCTCTTCTCCTCTCTTCTCTCTTCTCTCTCTCTCTCTCTCTCTCTCCTCTCCTCTCTTCTCTCTTCCCTTCCCTTCTCTCACCCTTCTCTTCTCTCTCATCCCCCCCTCTCGTCTCCTCCCATCCCCCCCTCTCGTCTCCTCTCATCCCCCCCTCTCCCTCCTCCTCCTCCTCCTCCAGGGGGGTGTGTATAGCCCAGTCCCTGAAGATCCCCCGGGAGCCCAAGCTGGGGGAGTTTGACAAGATCATCTCCCGCTTGCTGGAGACCTCCAACGCCAGGGCCGTCATCATGTTCGCCAACGAGGACGACATTCGGTAGGCGGCCGGTCCCAAGGATGACCCCTCCCCCTAACCCCTCCCCCTAAACCATAACCCCTCCCCCTAAACCATAACCCCTCCCCCTAACCCCCCCACACCCCCTCAAGTTCCGTATTACCGGTGGCTGTTTGACAGTGCGCTTGAAACAGCTTCTATAGTGTGATTTCTTGTAGTATTTGCAGTGAGACTCAGAACATGCCATGCATTTTGGTGTGTTTCTGGGTCTGTACTGTGTTTAGCAAGACACACTTAGCAAGTGTAATGAATTCAAAGTAAACCTTATGACCTTTAGCTTGACCGTGTCTTGTGAATGTTTGCTTGACCGTAGATGGTATAAGGTTATGTTCGTGCTGTGCGCCCCCCCCCCCCTCCCTCCCTCCCCCCCCTTCCAGACGCATCCTGGACGCAGCCAAGCGCAACAACCAGACGGGCCACTTCCTGTGGGTGGGCTCCGACAGCTGGGGCTCCAAGATCTCGCCCGTGATTGGCCAGGAGAGGGTGGCGGAGGGAGCAATCACCATTCTCCCCAAGCGGGCCTCCGTGGACGGTAAAGACAACATGTCTGTTCGCGCGGGTGTGAGGATAAAAAAAACAAAAAAAATATATAAAGGGAGAAAGACGGGGCGTGAGAGAAAAAGAGTGGCCTTCGCGGACGAGTGTGTGAGTGTGTGTGTGTGTGTGTCGTCAGACATACAGTATGATGAGCTTGCGCGCAAACGTGCGCGTGTGTGCCCCTTTGTCAACTCGGCCACGTACTCTTCAACGTGGAGTGTCCTCGTCAGCACTCGGACAGACAGAGGCTGCTACTTAATTGTGTCCTGAAGGGCTGGAGTTTTCAGTGAGAACTTGTGGCTCCCGCTAATGAATTAAAAGGAGAAGGGAGATGGAGAGAGGGCGGAGGGCGGAGGGGTGGGGTGGTAGTTCTCCCCTTAGTGGGGGACCAGAGAGAGAGAGAGACGTGAGAGAGAGAGAGAGAGAGCGAGAGAGAGAGAGAGAGAGAGAGAGAGAGAGAGAGAGAGAGAGAGAGAGAGAGAGGGGATACTGTCTCTATAGCACAGACAACACTTCTCTCCTCTCCTCTACCTCCCCTCTCCTCTCCTTCACTCCTCAGCTCTCCTTCTCCTCTCCTCCCTCCAACCTCCTCTCATCCTCAGAGCCCAGGGTTTGTTCAGAAGAAGAGATAGTGACCGTTAGAGAGAGAGCGAGCGAGAAGAAGAGTAAGAGGACAGAAAGAGAGAAGGGAGGGGAAAGGAAAGGGATCAAGAATGAGAGAGGGGGAAAGATAGCTTGTTGGACGTGTGTTGTGACAGTCTAGGAATAGGTGGTGCACACGGATGGTAGGAAGGAGAGACGGAGAATATCTCCTCATGGCAGATCGCCGAATTGACGACAAATGACGTACCTTTCTCTCCTCCTCCCTCATCATCCTCTCCTTTCTTTCTGCGTCATAACCCTCTCTCCTCCTCTGTCCTCCTCTCTCACCCCTCTCTCCTCTCCTCCTCTGTCCTCCTCTCTCACCCCTCTCTCCTCTCCTCCTCTGTCTTCCTCTCTCACCCCTCTCTCCTCTCCTCCTCTGTCTTCCTCTCTCACCCCTCTCTCCTCTCCTCCTCTGTCCTCCTCTCTCACCCCTCTCTCCTCTCCTCCTCTGTCCTCCTCTCTCACCCCTCTCTCCTCTCCTCCTCTGTCTTCCTCTCTCACCCCTCTCTCCTCTCCTCCCTCCCCACCCCAGCCTTTGACAGGTACTTCCGGAGCCGCTCTCTGTCTAACAACAGGAGGAACGTGTGGTTTGCAGAGTTCTGGGAGGAGAACTTCAACTGCAAGCTGGGCATGCACGGCAAACGCCCCGGGAGCCCCAAAAAGTGCACAGGTAAGGAGCAGAGGAACCTGGGAAATGTATTCACAGCAACAGCTAAATGGATCAGAATGGTAGGTTTCGGGTTGGTTGAGGTTTAGCAGTTGTAGGAGGATGGGTATTGTTGTTCTGGCAGAGCTTTGTGGTGGTGGGGGATCTTGGGTAATATAGGCCTGTAACAAATGATGTAATGACTGTAGTTTAGCTGAAAGGATTGGAGAAAAGGAGCTTGGGTAATGTAGTCCATCATGATACTTAAACACATAGCTCTAATAAACCCCACAGAGACCAGTTAATGACTGGCTTTGCTTTAACACTACAGTAATGGTTTCTTTACTCTGAGGAAATTGTCTCATTTTCAGTGAATAGGCTTCCTCTGTGCCGCAACGAGTTCTGTGGACCCAGACTGCTGTGTTTCTGGCTGTGTCTGATAACACTAGAGCTGTTCAAATGTGGAAGTGGGGTGTGTTTGAAATGTGCAGGTGAACTGCATGTGTGTTTGCATGTGCATGCAACATTTGGAACAGTGTGTGCGTGTGTGTGTGCATGTGTGTGTGTGTGTGTGCCAGCCAGACAGCAGTCACAGTGTTTCCAGAACCTTCCTCCATCACAGCTCAATGCTCTGTGGTCCAGCAGGGGCCCTCGGACAGCAGGCCAGGAATGACAATGTTCGGATACATCACTGCTCTCTCTCTCTCTCTCTCTCTCTCTCTCTCTCTCTCTCTCTCTCTCTCTCTCTCTCTCTCTCTCTCTCTCTCTCTCTCTCTATCTCTCTCTCTCTCTCTCTCTCTCTCTGTCTATCTCTCTGTTTCTCTGTTTCTCTCTCTCTCTGGTCCGTCTGTGTTTCTGCTGACAGTGCCCAAGGGCAGGCAGCAGGGAGAGAGGCACTAAGGGTTTGTGGTGTGTGGTCAGGGGAGCGTTGCTTGTGCGTGATGTACAGAGAGAGAGAGAGAGAGAGAGAGAGAGAGAGAGAGAGAGAGAGAGAGAGAGAGAGAGGGAGAGAGACAGAGAGAGAGAGAGAGAGAGAGAGAGAGAGAGAGAGAGAGAGAGAGAGAGAGGGAGAGAGTGAGAGAGAGGGAGAGAGAGAGAGAGAGACAGAGAGAGAGAGAGAGAGAGAGAGAGAGAGAGAGGTGGAGGGAGAGAGAGAGAGAGAGAGGGAGAGAGTGAGAGAGAGAGAGAGAGAGAGAGAGAGAGAGAGAGAGAGAGAGAGAGAGAGAGAGAGAGAGAGAGAGAAAAGTTTAAAGTGAGTGTGAGGAGCCGGGTTTCTCTTTTTCAGCTGAAGGTTTCAGTCCCGGCATCATGGCGGGGGCCAGATGGAATTCGTTATCACCCTGTGTGTGCGTTTGTGTGAGCGCGCGTGTGTGTGTGCTGAAGTTAGACTCAGTAGCAGTATAAATAGTTCAGCCTGCCTGCACCTGTCTCCGACTGGGACGGAATCATATGAGCTGAGTCAGGCGAAGATCTGGACGTGGTAGCCTCTATCGTTTTACCTGTGTGGTGTGTGTGTGTGTGTGTGTGTGAGGGGGTGGGCCGAGCGTCCAAGTTGTGTGTGCTTCGGTATTTACAAAGACTGCCAGTAAGAACGCGCCTCTATTCTGCGGAAGAAATTCTCCACCTTCACATACGACGTGAAGGTTTTTGCTCTTTTGGAGGCGCGCTATTTACGCTAAAGGAGGGAGTATGCGCTGATTGCCTGATGAGTGTCAGGTTTGATCAATACTAAGCAAAATGAGGACGCATAGCGATAGACATAATAAAGAGTAGACGCCGCATTGGCTGCTGGGTGCGAGAAATGCTGCCGCCATCTTGGAAAGGGCAAATTCCGAGTTGCTTAGCATCAGAATACACAAGACACCAGCACTGTGCACCATATTCCTGCTCAGATCGGCGGACAATCACAAACAGAGCTTGGGAGGATCTCTTTTCACAAGTGAAATTGAATATGACCATACTATTGGTTTTATTTTGTGAAATGGAATAACCATGTCCTGTATCATGGCTACATGTGTGACCCTTGCAGCAAAGCAAACCGCGTGAAAATAAGTTTGGTATTCAGTTTGTTATTATTAATCAAAAGCGCTGACAGCTCATTGCCCCAGCTAAACAGATTACTCTGGGAACTCTCCCGATTCTCCCGATTACCCACCCTGGGTCTGTTGGTGTGTGTAAATTCCCACTTTAACTTGGTGCTGGAGCACGTACGACGTGAAGGCGCTTTGAACCAAGCTGAGCTGAATCAAACCATACATGAGCCTTACAGTACATCTGCTGAGTTACGTGTGTCTGTTTGTGTGTGTGTGTGTGTGTACGTGCGCAAGTGTGTTCAACTCCAGACGGCAATCATGAGCGGTAACAGTCTGGTTGGAGTGAGAGCGACTTCTGCGTGTGTGTGTGTGTGTGTGTGAGTGCGCGTGTGAGGAAGAGAGGGAGTCGTGCTCAGCAGCAGAAGGTTCTGGAGCTTGTCAGCCACTATTACAGCTGAGTGCCGGAGGGGCGCGACCTTCACATCATCAACACTGAAACCAATCAGCTGCCTCGTCTGGGCCCTGCTGTTAGGGGTCGCCATGGTGAGCACCTGAGGGGGAGGAAAGTCGTTAATGTGTTGGATGGTTCATAGATATGTTCTGTGGGTGAGAGAGAGACCCCTCTCATCCCCTCTTCTCAGTCTCTCTCTCTCTCTGGGCCTCATGTACGAACGCTTTTGCGCCCATTTCAGGCGTATTTGTTTCGCAATTTGCGCATTAAAAGCATGGCGAAACATGCCGCACTGAGGTTAAAGCACAGACTGCCTGTCGCGGGAACTGAAAAGGGCAAATTGCCCTTTTCCGTGTCATGCATATGCATTCACGGGCGGGTCAATTGGAAAGTGGGAGTTTCCCACAAAGAGATGGGAGGGGACGCGTAAAGTGCGCCTAAACATGTATACGGCGTTATGTACAAAAAACGCCTGTAAAAACACACCTCTATTTTGCGGCGAAAATTCTCCACCTGTTAAAAGCAGGCGTAAACCAGGATGCGCATATGCCTCCTGGTGAAATGGCAGCCGTAACCCGAGCAAGACAAAGGACACATAGGCCAAAGGCTTTTTGCCACAAGGATCACACTTTGTGAGTTGAGTGAACACTAAATTATTACGCGTCACAGATTAAGCAGCCATTCAATATTCCAGTTACTGGAAGAAATCAAAGACGACATTGAATCTCCGACTGAGCGTTCACATTCCATTCAAGCAGTTGTTTAACTCCGCGCTACATTACAAATATCGGCATCAGGATCATTTCAAACATTCATCGCTGTTTTGACTTGGGTGGCTGATCCATGATAGAAAGAGAGAAGGAGGCCCGTTCAATTGCGCGTTTAAATGCTCGCAATGTATGGTATAGTGGGCGGAGAAAGGCGCTGATTGCCCGATGACCTGCAGGTGTCGTAAATACGACGTCAACTGAAGTATCACAGCGTGCGCAATCTGCGGGTTGGCCATGGCGCTGATAACACTACGTTTGGGAATGTACGCACCTGAGGCCCTCTATGTCTCTCTCTCTCTCTCTCTCTCTCTCTCTCTCTCTCTCTCTCTCTCTCTCTCTCTCTCTCTCTCTCTCTCTCTCTCTCTCTCTCTCTCTGTTCCTCTCAACAGCCCTCTCTTTCTCCCTTCCTACAGCTGCCTCTCTCTCTCTCTCTCTTTCAGGTGTGTTATTACATTGAGCCAGTGACTATTGCTCTCAGCATCCACCCCAACCGACCTCAATCAGCGGTTGTTTAACACACACACACACGAAAAAACAACAGCAATAGAAATGAAACAGTCCGGCTTCCAGAGGCAGGTAGATATGGCCCCTCTCTGAGGCCAAAGCTGAAAACGAAACTGAGTCGGCCTGGGTTCCATTATCTGGAATGATCCTGTAACTCATCCCCCCCCCCCACACACACACACACACTATGGGGGTCCCTGACCTCCAGTGTGACCTGGAAGAGGGGGAGGGTGGAAGGGTGCCGTTAAACATTGCTGATGTATGTAGATGTGTAATGGCTTGCGTTAGCAGGCTGGTGCGTACTGTACACACACACACACACACATACATGCGCACAAAACGTTAGCATAGCATGTGGGGACGTCCACATACCTGCACGGGCACGAGGGCACACGCCGACAGACAGGTGTGGCACGGACACGCGCACGCTCACACGCTCCTCTTTCCACATGCCGAGAGATAAAGAGGGAGATGGAGGGAGTAAGGGCAAGACAGAGAGAGACAGAGAGAGAGACAGAGAAAGAGAGAGGGAGAGAGAGAGAGAGACAGAGACAGAGAGGGAGAGAGAGAGACAGAGAGGGAGAGAGAGAGACAGAGAGAGAGACAGAGAGAGACAGAGAGAGAGACAGAGAAAGAGAGAGGGAGAGAGAGACAGAGAGAGAGACAGAGAAAGAGAGAGGGAGAGAGAGAGAGGGGGAGAGAGACAGAGAGAGAGAGAGAGAGAGAGAGAGAGAGAGAGAGAGAGAGAGAGAGAGAGAGAGAGAGAGAGAGAGAGGGAGAGAGACAGAGAGAGAGAGAGAGAGACAGAGAGAGACAGAGAGAGAGAGAGAGAGAGAGAGAGAGAGAGAGAGAGAGAGAGAGAGAGAGAGAGAGAGAGAGAGGCTGTAGCCGTCAGTGGGAGCTGGAGCTAAACCTGTCTGATCCCTCAATTTATCAGAGCCGTGTTCCTAGTGCAGAGCCCATTTCCTCGAGCAGGGCCCAAACGGATCCATTCCACTGGTAAACAGGATTGAGTCTGACAGAAGCAATAAAAAAGTGTGTGTGGGGGTAGGTGGGTGGAGGGTGGAGGGTTAGGGGTTGGGGGAGAGGGGGTGTGGAGGTTTGGGGGGAGGTGAATGGGGGGGGCTGGTGAATAGGGGGGGCTGGCTGCCGTTCATGATTGTTTAGGTCTCACTGTTTTTCTTTTCTGTGTGTTGAGGACCGAGGCTTGGAACCCACTCAGCTTTTTCACCCTTCCCTGTTTTTGTTCATCTCTCTTCTCTTGGTTTCCCTCTCTCTCTCAACTCAATTCAATGCAGCTTTGTTAGCATGACAGTCCTCACAACCGTATTGCCAAAGCAAGAGGCACGACAATAGACAACCGCACATCAACAACACGGGGAACGACAGCCAACATTGTCCGGAACATGTGGCAACAACAAAGCGTCAAGAACTCTCTCTCTCTCCTCTCTGTCTCTCCTCTCTCTCTCTGTCTCTCTCCCTCCTCCCATCATTCTTTCTTTCAGCCGTGTTTGATCAGCGGTATAAGTGTACTTCCTGTGGTGCCGGCGCGAAGGTGTGCCTTACACCTGAGTGGGCCATGTGACGTTTATAGAAATAACCAGATTTGCATATTTCTTTGATTCGGAAGAGCAGAGAGAACACCCGCGGTGTAAATGAGCTGTGAAAACAGGCCTATTTGGAGGGTGAGAATTGTATTCTCTCTCAGACAGACTGTCAGTGTGTGTTTCGTGAAGGTTTTTCGAAGACGGAGAACACTTTATTAATCATGCGTGATGAACGCACGTACGTCTGCAGGGAGCAGACGCGCACGCACACAAACACACGCATATGCTTCAGTGTCCACACGATGACACCTCTTCTCAAATCAAATCGACATTTATTCGTATAGCCCTTTTCACACGCAAGCATGTCACAGAGGGCTTCACGTACGCCCACGGAACTGCCCGTCAACCAACCGAAACCCTCAAGGAAGACGAGGGAAAACTCCCTGCGGGAGAGAAAAAATGGAAGAAAACCTCGGGAGGAGCGATTCAGTGAGGGATCCCAGATTTGCTCTCCGCATCCTCCCGTCCTGTGGTCCTTCCCTCTGAGGGCAGGGACCAGCCCTACAGACCAGGGACACGTCCGTGTGGCCCCTCCATGTCCTGAGCAGGGACACGGGCGGGGGGGCAGCTACATGGTCGGCGTGGCTCACGGCTCTTCTGACCCCGTGTGTCCGTGACGAGCCTGTGTCTGAGCGGGAGGGAGTGCCTGTCTGCTTTCACACGTTTGTGGAAGTGCGCGCGCGCGCGCGTGTGTGTTCGACGCGACCACACATCTTAATTAGCCCGAGGGATCCGCGAACAGCCAGTCACTAAAGGAGTCCAACCAGGGAGACTGATTAGCTGACCGCGGGGGGGGGGGAGGTCATCGGTGTTCCACCCATCGCTTTACTCCCTCTATCTACCCCAGGCTGTAATTGAGAGCCAGGCTCAGGATCGGCGTAGTCCTCTTCTGGTTCAGGCAATTATCACATCGGTGTGCTGCATCGGCAGTCCTGTGTGACACTTCGAGGCAGCAGGTGTGTGTGTGTGTGTATGGGTGTGTGTGTGGGTGTGTGTGTGGGTCCGCCATGGCAAAGCGTTGTTCACAGAAGCAGGCAGCAGTATCAGAGGGTGTTCCACAGCAAATCCATCATAATTCCCTTAGGGACACACACACACTCAAACTCTCACACACACACACACACACACACACACGGTGGCCTTGACAGCTCCACTGTTGCTGTATAGACACATGCACGTGTATAGACACATGCATGCAGTCCCACGCTCATACATGTAGACTTGCACAAACATGTTGTAAGGTCCTATGTCACACACTCAATAGCCACGCCCCCCTATCTGAGAGGGAGGCGGGGAAGGAAGGAGGGAGGGAGGGAGGGAGCCGTAAAACAGTTTAGAGGACCATGTTGCACAATACCAATTGTATTCTTGAAGGTCTTATTTTATGCGTGTGCTGCATGTGCTGTAGAGGAAATGTGTCAGGACTCCGTTTGACATATACAAGGATTTCCTTTGAATTCACCCTGTCCTTTTTCTGAAGACCAGCATGTTTCTTATCTGTGTTTTCACTGGAGTCGCTCTGAAAATGAGTCCTCTTTGACCTTTACGCCTCAAAAGAGACTTTGCAGCACACTATTCCCTTGTTCTGGATCTATTCATTTCTCCTGACTCCTATTTCCTGTCTGGTGTTACTATTTCTTCTTTTGGCTGACTGATGCATGAAGATGATTATTTTCAGAATGGTTTACGGAGTTTGTGTTTGGAATTAGTGTTATATTACATTACTGTAAGGGTTAAGATTATGGTGAGGGATTCGGAACGACACTGTGTTTAAGGGGAGTCAATTGTACTTCTTCACTTGTATAGCAAAACAAATCTGTGTCTGTGTCTATGTGTCTCTGTGTGTGTGTGTATGCCTGTGTGTCTCTGTGTGTCTCTGTGTACGTCTGTGTGTGCCTGTGACTCTGTGTGTATATCTGTGTGTCTGTGTGCGTGTCTGTGTGTGTCTGTGTCTGTGTGTGTGTGTCTGTGTGTGTGTGTCGGTGTGTGTGTGTCTGTGTGTGTCTGTGTCTGTGTGTGTCTGTGTCTGTGTGTGTGTGTCTGTGTGTGTCGGTGTGTGTGTGTGTGCACATACGCTTGACTGCCTCCCTCCTCCCCCTGAGTCTGTACCTGTTAGATTGGTGTCAGAGGCTCAGGTGCACCCAGGTGGGCTCTCTCAGGAGTCATGGCACTTGGCCACCGCCCACACACACACACACGCACACACACACGCAGCCTGACATGTGCTCGGAGGGTGACGTGGGTCAGGCAGAACAGGAGCGGCACCACTAATGCGATTTCACGCCCTGTCTTCTTTTTAACAAAAGCAGCTCTCTCCAGTGAAAACCTCCTCCTCATTTTCCTTCTCCCTCCCTCCTTCTCCCCCTCTCTCTTTCTCTTCCTCCCTCTCTCTTTCTCTCCCTCTCTTTCTCTCCCTACCTCTCTCTCCTTCCCTCTTACACGCCCCCTCTCTTTTTCTCTTCCTCTCTCTCTCCCTCCCACTTTCTCTCCCACTCTTCCCCTGTCCCTCTCTCTCTCCCTCCATCTGCCTTCTTCTCTCTCTCTCCCTCCCTCCTTCTCCACCTTCTCACCAGCCTGCCACTGCCAAGCTACCTTTCGAATATCTAAACTTGGAGTGAGAAGAGTTTGTGTGTGTTTGTTTGTGTATTTGAGGCACTTATGTGTGTGTCTGAGAGTGAATGCTGGCGGTTATCTCCACACACACACACACACTCCAGATTCATATATTCAGCTGTCTTGCACCTGAGACTGCTAGCGTGAACACATATCCTGTCCCTCTCACACCAAGACACACTTCCTAGCTGTAATCCCTGGGAGGAACAAGGGATGCAACGAGAGAGAGAGAGAGAGAGAGAGAGAGTTGAGGGAAGGAGAGAGAGGTGAGGGCAGATACTGCAGGGTGAGAGAGGAAGTGGGCAAATGGGCTGACAGACCGACAGACAGACAGACCGACAGACAGACCGACCGACAGCGGACCGACAGACCGACAGACAGACCGACAGACCGACAGACCGACAGACCGACAGACCGACAGACCAACAGACAGACAGACAGACAGACAGACAGAGAGACCGACATACCGACTGACCGACAGACCGACAGACAGACAGACAGACAGACCGACCGACAGTTGTTGGCATCCTCCAGTCTGCCTCCGAAGAACTAGTTGCCAGGGGGTCGACCCACCGGCGCCATGATTCTCACACGCAAACTCAAAAGGCTGTTTGCCGTTCATTCACCGTCACAGCAGCAAAGATGGTGTTTCAGTGTGCAGAGGCATGTTGAAGTGGTTTGAGCTCATTAATGCGTGGTGGTGTGGAGGTATGTGAGGGTGGTGGGCAGGTGGGGGGGGGGGGGCGGAGGAGTGGGAGGCGTCATTGAAAAAGCACTCCACGCTCTGGGCACCGAGGCAGTCATTAACTCTGACATGGAAGGGGGGAGAACTTTCCGACCATTCATCTAGAGCTGAGACCCAGCTGTCTGTGTGTGTGCGTTCGAGGATGTGGAATTGTGCAAGTTCAGAGCTCAGCGTCTTGCTCTGCAAACGTGATGTGTGAGACCGTGTGTATGCACTGGGTCACTGTCACGCGGTGTGATACACTGATGTATGTGTATGTGTGTTTACTGTCTGAGGGTACGCAAGTGTGTGTGCGTGTGTGTGTGTGTGTGCGGCCCGTCAGGTCTGTGACACAAGCGGGACCCCCAGGATAAACGCAACTCGTGTTAATCGGACACCTCTCGTGCAAATCTGTTCGCCTCCATCTGAAATCCAACGTGCGACAACATAAAAAATAAAAATAAAAAATAAAGAGTGACATTGAAAAAGACCGCCCCCACACACACGCGCACACGCACACACACACACACTTATTCGTTCGTTTGTCTCGTTTACGTCCCCAAACGGGAAAGAAACGTCCTGCAGAACAGGGAGACGAAGGGACGCTCGGCGTCGTCCTGGTTGATGTGAGCAGGGAATTGAATTTGCCGTCCTAATTGATCTTTAATTGAGACGCTTGTTCAAGCCATTAGGCTGTCTGTCAGCCATGCTGTCATCAATCACCGGGTAGAACTGGCGCTGTTCTTCCCTATTGGCATCAATCACTCTACTTAGCCCACGAGCGCAAGGCAATCCACTTGTGCACTCATGTGCAGTGCGTGTGTGAGTATTTCAATCAATTGTTCATAAGTCTTGCTTTCCCCCTCTCGCTTGTTACCTGGGTTCAATGTTGGGTCCTTGTGTGAGGTGATTGTGATTTGTTCAGTTGGCGGCAGTGATTGACAAGGGTTTGATTGGTAGTAGTGTTTGATTGGTGGTATTCGATAAGTGGTTTTGCTTGATTGGCGGTACTGTAGATTGGTGGTGGTGTTTGATTGGTGGTTGTGTGTGTGTATGTAAAGGCAAATAGGTCATTCAATTGTACTGTTTGCTGCGGATTTGAGCATTAGCGAAGCTGAAGGTGTCAGAATAAACACAAAACACATATCAAGGTTGTATGGTGTGTGTGTCTGGCCAATCGTGAAATAGCTGTGTCGTCTACAGAGCTAGTCGAGTTACTCTGGAGACAATACGCTGGCCGACCCAGCCAGCGGCTCTCCGATCACTCTGGCGGTACTTTGATGACATACGCTAACCTTTTTGTCCGTCTCAAGTTGGACAAAAATTCAAACCGGCATGCACTGCTTCAAGTCAGCAGCGCTATTGGCGCTAACGGCTCCGCCGGCGCAGCATGAAGACGAACACACCTATTATCTTTCCAAAGACCTGAGCCCCAACACAACCATTAAGGTTAAGCAGCACCCAACGGCTTGCTTACTCTGTGCCCAGATCTAGATGGACGGTCGGTAGTGGCACCTGTACGCACCCTTATTACAGCTAGGGAGTCAGGTGGCTGAGCGGGTAGTGCGTTAAGCTAGTAATCTGAAGGTTGCCAGTTTGATTCCCGGCCGGTGCACATGACGTTGTGTCTTTGGGCAAGGCAAAATGACTAAATGTAAATAGCTTCATGACAGTTAGCCATTGGGTGGATACAGTCTTAAATTGTTCCAGTAAATTTTACTTTTGTAAGCCGATCAGTTACCGGGGTTTTTGTGTGTATGTGTTTGTGTGTTTGTGTGTGTGCTAATGCCGCCGGTTGTCAGAGCCAATAACTGTGTCTCTTCCTATCTGGTTTTATTGCAAATCCACTAGCAGCTCTGCAAACTCTCCCAAAGCACACACACATGCACCTGTGTTCCCCGAGATAAATAAAACACGCCTGAACGGTAACATTTAATGGATGTTTCTGGCGGAGACAGAAACACTTTAGCACGCACGGTAGACACAGACGCACGCACTTCCTGTCACGCACTTCCTGTCAGGCACTTTCTGTCACGCACTTCCTGTCAGGCACTTCCTGTCACGCACTTCCTGTCAGGCACTTCCTGTCACGCACTTCCTGTCACGCAATTCCTGTCAGGCACTTCCTGTCACGCACTTCCTGTCATGCACTTCCTGTCACACACTTCCTGTCACGCAATTCCTGTCAGGCACTTCCTGTCACGCACTTCCTGTCACGCACTTCCTGTCACGCACACGCCTGCTCAGCAGTCCAGCAGGGCGACAGCTTGCCTTGCCGCCTCCAGGAATACCAATGTCATCGCTTTTCACCTTTGCCTTGTTTAGCTAATTACGCACCAGCCTCCACCCAGCCGCTTGTCTGTGTAGTCATACCACTCAGTTCCTTGCACCCCTTTGCAAAGCCTTGTCCTACTTTAGTTCACTTTGACCGTTTTCTCTGTCAGAACTGCTGTAGTTTATGTTTGCCGTGTTGCCGGTTACCATATACAACCAACTGGTCCTTTGGATTGTCCCCACTGCCCTCTCTGCCTGTTGGTCTGTACCTCAGTAGCCCTGCACTTACACTTGAATGTGCTATCGTTATTGGGTTCCAAAAGTCAGTTTGGAATGAAGAAATACCCAACTAGGAAATACAGAGCCAGAAAACACAGTCACTGACACACATACATTAACGCACACACCCGCGGCCATTTGTCGTTCGTGAGCGCATGCTCGTATGTGTGTGTGCGAGGGGGGGGGGGGGAGACAGGAAGGTGACATTTATGACGGAGGAGGAGAGGACATGTGGCTGACTGAATGGGGTTGGGTGTGTGTGTGTGTGTGTGTGTGTTTGAGGTGGGGGGGTGGGGGGGGGAGCTGACCTGTTTGAGTAAGAGGCGTTGACAGCCAGGATAGTTCTCCATGACAGGTGTAGCCTCCAAGCCAGCCCCGGTCTGCCAGGACGACAGATGATGCAACGACAGGAAACAGATAGCTGGAAGAAGTTGTGTTTTCCGTCAGCGAAGCAGCAACAGCAGACCCCTCATATCAGACTGTTAATGGCTTCGATACCGTCACGCGGAGACAAGCTGCACGTTGACAGTTTGAAAACAAGACTTGACACAGATTGGCCCGGAAACAACGTTTCCGCTTATTAAATGCAGGTTGGCTTTTACAAAATGCCAAAACGCTTGATTTCACGGTTTTGGGGAGTTCATTCATTTATGAATTAAGATGTGAATCGTCTTATTTGATGGTGGAATGTCGGTTACAGAATAAGTTGTCTGGCATGCGGCGATGTGTGTGTGTGTGTGTGTGTGTGGTGGGACCCAGTGTGAGAGCCCTGCATGAAGGTGATGGATCCCTCCCAGTGTAATCCTGCCATGCAGCCAAGCCAGACATATCTTAACTCAAAGGGATCAACGCCAGATAAATCCAATTCAATCTCTATCGTCAACTGAATGGAAACCATTAGCTGCTTTGCTGGATTGTGAGCCTGCAAACCATAGAGCCTTGTAGGAGTTCACACACACACACACATTCTGTAGACACACGCTCACATGCTCACACACCCATCCTGTTGACACAAATACACACGTGAGGTTTGTATAAAGGTATGGGGATGCCCGCATGCTTGCAGAAGCATACACCCATGTACGCACACACACACTCACACACACACACCTTGGTGGTGACAGTTAGCTTCCTGTGGACTAGGGGTGTACTTCCATAGCGAAACTGATGTACTTTAATGCAAGGTTTGTACTTGCTATCTTCTGTGTCCCTCCTTCTTTCCCTACACCACTGTCTCTCTCCTTCCACCTCTCTCTCTCTCTCTCTCCACCTCTCTCTCTCTCTCTCTCTCTCTCTCTCTCTCTTTTGTCCCTCCACCTCTCTCTCTCTCTCTCTCTCTCTCTCTCTCCCTCCACCGCTCTCTCTCTCTCTCTCTCTCTCTCTCTCTCTCTCTCTCTCTCTCTCTCTCTCCCTCCACCGCTCTCTCTCTCTCTCTCTCTCTCTCTCCCTCCACCGCTCTCTCTCTCTCTCTCTCCCTCCCTCCCTCCCTCCCTCCCTCCCTCCCTCCCTCCCTCCCTCCCTCCCTCCCTCCCTCCCTCCCTCCCTCCCTCCCTCCCTCCCTCCCTCCCTCCCTCCCTCCCTCCTTCCTTCTCCCATTCTCCATCTCTGCCCAACCCCTCTCCCTTTTCTTTCTCCCTCCAGTCCCAGTGTTTGTTTACTGGCCAGGGTTATGTGAGGACAGAGTGGGTTGTCTTACTCGGATGGATGAGCTCAGGGTATTCTACCTTGACTCTGGATTTTCACACCCATAGTACGTATACATAATGTAGCCTGTAAGGTTGTGGACAGTATCATTAGCAGCACTGTGTACCAACATGCTGGGAGCAGAAACACATGAATCCATCTGTGACACCAGCAGCAGTGAGTGTGCTTGTGTGTGTTTGGTTTCGTACATTGCTTTGCCTTGTATAGGGAGGCTTGGCCCTCGTTTGATGAAGGACAACGCATCTTAGAGGCATTTGCTCTGCTAGGCTGTTATGAGTGCTACCACCGTCCCCTATTTTCCTCTCTCCTCCTCCTCCAGCTTTCTGTCTCCCTCCCCTTCCCCTTCTCTCTCCTCTCCTCTCCTCTCCTCTCCTCTCCTCTCCTCTCCTCTCCTCTCCTCTCCTCTCCTCTCCTCTCCTCTCCTCTCCTCTCCTCTCCTCTCCTCTCTCTTTCTCTCTCTCTCTCTCTCTCTCTCTCTCTCTCTCTCTCTCTCTCTCTCTCTCTCTCTCTTTCCCTCTCCCTCCCTCTTTCTCCCCCCCTGCAGCTCACAGCACTATAAAACAGAATTGGATTTCATTCTCTGGACCGTATTAATTCCTGCTGGACAGGTGTATTGATTGAGGGGCTGGCAGTCTTGTTAATTCGCCTTGGCCCGGCACGTTTTGATTTCTTTCTCATTTGTCCTTTTTTTTTGCCCAGAGGATGTCGAGTAAAATGGCAGAAAGAATTCAATAAAAGTGTTGCCGACTACAAAATCACAATTTCTCTGTGAAGTTTCCAGTTTCAGAACTTTGATGAAAAGACATTAAAAAGAGGCATCATAATCAATTACTGTGTTTCATGTTTGTGCATCAAGGGGCTTGTCCTTTTTGCACTTACTCATTTTATTAGCAAATTATGCTAATGAATCATTACATAAACTAAAATATTAGAGTGAATACCGACAGAAGAATATTGCAGGGGATTTTGTCCAACATTTTGCAGCCACAACCCACACAGTTAGCTGTGTTGCTCATTCCACGCATGCCCGATCCTTACAAGTTGTACCTCGTTGTAAAGGTGACTAATCAGGCTTTCCAACGATATAAAATACAATACCAATTAGTATTACTGAAGGGGAGGAATAATCGGCCGAAATAACGTTTCCAAACTTTTTTTGATTAGTTGAGTTCAGCGTATTGTTAGCTGCATACACAGTACATCACATCAGATTACATACAGGGGAGAGTTTTGGGGGTGAGAATATGTCTGAAACATCGAGCACAACCTCTTTCATACCTCCCGTGAACACGAAAACGCAATTAAGAGAGACCGATGGGAGTTTCATGTCGTTTTTACGGATTCTTTGCACGCAGTCCGACTTACCGTGTCCAGAGTGTCCTGTCTAAGTCTCGTTGAAGAATGGAGGGTCCTTATTTTTTGCCATCTCTCTTTTGCTCTCTCTCTCTTCACCCCGTGTCTTTACCCCCCCCCCCCTTCCCTCCCTGCTCAACCCCTCCGCCCCTCCCCCCTCCCCCCCCCCCCCAGGGCTGGAGAAGGTGGGCCGCGACTCCAGCTACGAGCAGGAGGGCAAGGTGCAGTTCGTGATGGACGCCGTGTACGCCATGGCCCACGCCCTCCACCGCATGCACCGCGAGCTGTGCCTGGGCTACCCGGGCCTGTGCCCGCGCATGGCCAGCGTGGACGGCAAGGAGCTGCTCAGCCACATCCGGGCGGTGAACTTCAACGGTGAGCCACGCGAGCGCTCGCGCACTTGCTTCGCGCGGTCGCGCGCCGCACATCCACATGACAAGTGTGCCGTACTCCTCCTTGCGTCCCTCCATCTCGCCCGCCTCATGCATCCCTCCCTCCCTCCCCTCCCCTCCTTCCCCTCCATCCCCTCCATCCCCTCCATCCCCTCCCCTCCATCCCCTCCCCTCCATCCCATCCCCTCCATCCCTCCCCTCCTTCCCCTCCATCCCCTCCATCCCTCCCTTCCATCCCCTCCATCCCTCCCCTCCATCCCCTCCATCCCCTCCCCTCCCTCCTTCCCCTCCATCCCCTCCATCCCCTCCATCCCCTCCATCCCTCCCCTCCATCCCCTCCATCCCCTCCATCCCCTCCATCCCCTCCCCTCCCTCCTTCCCCTCCATCCCCTCCATCCCCTCCATCCCTCCCCTCCATCCCCTCCATCCCTCCCCTCCCTCCCCTCCATCCCTCCCCTCCATCCCCTCCATCCCTCCCCTCCATCCCCTCCCCTCCCTCCCCTCCATCCCCTCCTTCCCCTCCATCCCTCCCCTCCATCCCCTCCATCCCTCCCCTCCATCCCCTCCATCCCCTCCCTCCCCTCCCTCCCTCCTTCCCCTCCATCCCTCCCCTCCCCCTCCCCTCCATCCCCTCCCCCCTTCTCTTCTCCCCCCAGTGTCCAGCAGCTCCAATCCGTCCTCTCTGAACCGGGTCCTCCCGAACAGTGCGTAGGGTCTCTCACACCGTCAGGCCTAACCCCTAACCCTGTCTGTGGGGCAGCTCTCTGTCTCCGCTGACGCCCTCTCGAAACCCCGCTACGTTCCCTCCTCCCCCCGCTATCCACTCAGCGCTATTAACCCTAGACATAACGCCTTTACCTGTAGGCCCGGGAGGGTTGGCTTTCAGACAGAATGGCGGTCACGGGGATTTATCATTTG
The DNA here is from genome assembly GCF_054491055.1 of Hypomesus nipponensis. Classification (NCBI taxonomy): domain Eukaryota; kingdom Metazoa; phylum Chordata; class Actinopteri; order Osmeriformes; family Osmeridae; genus Hypomesus; species Hypomesus nipponensis. The sequence continues at coordinate 11,596,454 of NC_140367.1, forward strand.
GACAAACGCATGTTGACTGGCTTTGCTGTGTTGAAAGGCCCGTTGAGAGGGGTCTGTGGAAAGGTCACCCGTTGGTATGTGAATGTGAATCATGGTTGTAGACACTGGGTACTGCCGTGACTTCTTAACTCAGGGAGAAGAGACTTTCGCAGCTTTGCTTACTACCCGGAAATCTCTACCGCCCAGTGGTTTGTCTGTTGTCTCGAGGCGAGTTCTGTGAAAAGCGGAATCTGGCCTTCCAGCCTACGTGGATGTCGGAGGTGTCATCTGGAGATCTCACAGTTGAACTTTGACGCGTTGAAGTTAGAGCTTAGTTGAGTTGTGTTTTCAATGCTCAGGACTAGTCAGTAGACTCCTCTAATGAATCCTAAATCCCCCTAGGAAACCCTAATTGCATGGATTTGGTTCCAAAATTCACAGGACAGGGTCGACAAACTTGATATTACAGCAAAGTTCAAGGAAAGCAAAAATCTTGAGATTCACTGCAAATGTCTTGCAGTCCCCCTCTCAGACAAAGAGATGGCCCCATTTTTGTAGTTTTGTCCACCCCAACCTAAGACATTTCAAGACATTGGAAACTTCCATAAATACCTGATATAGAAACAGGTCCCCATTATATGTTTTTCCATCTTTTAAAGTCATGGCTGAATGGACCAGATTGTCTTAGCAGGAGTAGACAATCAGCTTCTTAACTATTGTAAAACAGCTTGCATTTCCTCTAACAATATCTCATCTGCATTCAACCCAGCAGATGGCGAGTGCTTCAAACGTTTGATTTGAGACTACACTAATACAATAAATTCATTTTTCCCCTCGTGTTGTGCTTACTATGCTCTTTCTCTCTCTGCCCCCTGAAGATCTTAAGTGGGCAAAACAATGTATTCATCTCCCTTCCAAATAACAGTAGACGGTTCATTTGAATATTTCCTTTCTTTGTCTCAGTCATGCCTGTTTATTTTTTTTCTCCCCTCTTTTAATTTGCTGTGTGTTTTCCCCCGACTCACGTGTGATTTGCATAATTGCCGTTGAGCAATATCATTTTGACTGCACAGAAATCAGGAAAGTTTGCCTTTGAAATGAGAATTTTGCCCAAGAGGCAGTTTGTAAGACTTTAAGAGTATTAGGTAGAATGGGTTTACCGTGTGACGATCTCACTTCCACAGCAACACAGAAACAACACTCATGTTTGAGTAGCTTAATAATAATAATAATAATAATAAATTTACCGTGTGACGATCTCACTACCACAGCAACACAGAAACAACACTCATGTTTGAGTAGCTTAATAATAATAATAATAATAATAAATTTACAGAGTCCAGCATTCATTCAGGCTTAGCACCGTCCACTTTGGTTCAAGCCACAATCCACAGCCTCCTCAGTTGGACGGTGATTGTCGTAAGCTGCTCAAACCACAGAATGCTGTTCTGAAGTTTGGTGAGTCCTCACCAAAGCTCTTCCGTGTAGGACCGTTTTCCGTTCCACAAGAGTCCTTTCATGGTTCTGAACAGAGCCTTGTGCACATGAAAAAGGGTTCTCGGAACCGAAAGGGTCTCAAACTATAATTTGTTGTCCGAGGACTCTTCTCTCAAGTCCAGTCCCATTTTTATTCTGGAAGCTACTACAGCCAACTCAGTGAGAGCTAGCTCAGCAGCGCAAACTCAACCAAGCATGGATTGTGATTTTTAAATCTAAGAACGACAGTGACAGGAAGTCTTAAATTCTACAGAAACCCTCCACAGACGAACCTTTTCACAACTCAAAGCGAGCTCAGAACTTCAACCGCGGGGACTCGGCGGTGATTGCAAGACAGCTGACTCGGGTATGCCTCACTCTAGTATTCATTGAAGACAACCCCGTTTGCACCGAGTCCTCTAATGTTGCAGAGGTCCATTACAGCATGCAGGGCTCGAGTCAGACCTGGGAGTAGCACACAGACGGCCTTACAAAACGAAAAGAGGTACGTCTGGACTCTGCCAAGTGCTGTGGAGGCATGGAGATGATGGATAGCTAAAGGGGGCTCGGTACTGTTCACCACTGTGTTTACATCCGGTCTCGACAGGAGGGCTCCTTGACTTGAGCTTTTCAAGCTGAGCAAAAGTTTCTGCCCGTATCGATTTTCGGGCTCCTCTCAAGTTCAGCGTGAGGTTGATCAGGATGAAACAGACTGGGATCCCTCCACACCGGAATAGGGCTGCTGAGGCGTGCAAGTGTGTGTGTGTGTGTGTGTGTGTGTGTGTGGGTGTGTTTGTGCATGACAGACTGGCTGCCAGTCCGTCTTCAAGCTTGTTTGCTACACCTCACACAGTCTAGGAAAAAGCTACAGTTGTATACATTTGATGTATGTGTGTGCATGTGTGTTGTGCTTTCTGTTTAATTGTGTTTGTAACCAGTGATACAGGTTTATCTCCAGCCATGAATTAGGAAGGGCATTAGGGCCAGAGCACCAATGAGGGACCGGAGATCTATACCAATCAAGGGTAGCCTAGAGGAACTGGGCACAGCTGATAGGCTGGATCTCCCCTGTTTATGGGAAAATCAATTGCAGTCTTTTGTCTTATTCTGATTCAGCTCTAAACCTCCACCTGCAGCAACATGAGACAGCACACACACACACACACACAATCCTACCCACCCGCTTCCTACGCCTCTTAATGATTGAACACACGCTCACTATTGAGTTCACATGCACGCGTGCGCACACACACACTCCAACACACACACCAACACACACACTGTACCAAAGGTTGTGTGAAAACACACACACACGCACTGCTCTTCGTAACATCCCCCCCTATGGAGCCCTGCAGGATATTCCAACCTTTCTCACCAGCATGAGATTAGACAGTTTGGCGACCTCTCTCCTGACCCCTGTACTCACTCACTTTCCTTTTCTCTCCGTCTCTCTCTTTCTTTCTCCCTCGCTCTCTCTTTATCTCTCCATTTTTCTTTCTTTCTCCCTCCCCCCTCTCGCTCTCCTTATCCCCCTCTCTCTCCTCATCCCTTTCTCTGTTCTCCAGTTTGCTCCTCTGCTCCCTGACTTTCTCTCCCTCTCTCCTCCCTTCTGTCTTTCACTTCCTCTCCAACCTCCTTCCTCTCCACCCTCCTTCCTCTCCACCCCTCCTTCCTCTCCACCCCTCCTTCCTTCCACCCCTCCTTCCTTCCACCCCTCCTTCCTCTCCACCCTCCTTCCTCTCCACCCCTCCTTCCTTCCACCCTTCCTTCCTTCCACCCCTCCTTCCTCTCCACCCTCCTTCCTCTCCACCCCTCCTTCCTTCCACCCCTCCTTCCTTCCACCCCTCCTTCCTTCCACCCTCCTTCCTTCCACCCCTCCTTCCTTCCACCCCTCCTTCCTCTCCACCCTCCTTCCTTCCACCCCTCCTTCCTCTCCAGCCCTCCTTCCTTCCACCCCTCCTTCCTTCCACCCCTCCTTCCTTCCACCCTTCCTTCCTTCCACCCCTCCTTCCTCTCCACCCTCCTTCCTCTCCACCCCTCCTTCCTTCCACCCTCCTTCCTTCCACCCCTCCTTCCTTCCAACCTTCCTTCC
>NC_140367.1:11602500-11792500 GCF_054491055.1 Hypomesus nipponensis
TGCCTATGAGCCTAGACCTCCACATCACCCTACCCACGTGGGCGGGAAAACGCCGGAAAGAATCGTAGTGGGATGCGTCAATCATCCGGAACAAACGTTAGGAAGACAGTTTTTCCTTCTCGGTGTCTCCCCATACCCCGGTTCTTGTTTCTGGGATGAGTCATGCGATTAGAGCTTTGTCTCTGCGGCGCTGTGCCCATCAAGCTAATAGAGCTGCTATTGTTCAGGAGCTGAACAATCTGTATTTGATTGGCATCACAGTTCTGTCTTCTTGGAGTTCATTTCAACGTCTGGGGACGTTCCTTTGTGTGGAGGAAGAAGGGAATGGGGAACAAGGAAGGCGGGAATGAAGGAAGATGGCTGCCTGTAATAGCCCCGGCAGGACTGAGACATGCAGCGCTATGTGGACTTGGAAATGGGCGAGTGAGAGCGCGCCTTCTCTTTGTGAGATGGCTTCTGTTTCGTGGCGAGGCAGTTGTGGTCCATCTCGACCTCGAGGGGAGGGAGGGAGGGAGGGATGGGGGGAGGGATGGAGGGAGGGAGGGATGGGGGGAGGGGGGGAGGGAGGAAGGGGACAGAGATAGAGAGGGAGACAGAGAGAGATGTACATATGCCAGCTGTGAGCTTCTCCTCAAATGTACTTCTATTTTCGTTACCTCCTCTGGACCTCACGCGTCTTGGTGGTCAGGTTTGGCCTTCCTCCCTTCTCCTCTCATGTATGGGGTAGAGGGGGGCAGAGGGGGGCAGAGGGGGGCAGAGGGGGGCAGAGGGGGGCAGAGGGGGGCAGAGGGGGGCAGAGGGGGGCAGAGGGTGAATCAATTAGGCCCTCAGGCTGAACCACCGAGCTGCGATCAAGGCAGCTCTCGTCATGAGTCATCGCCGCCGGGCATGGTGGTAGTCGCTCCAGACAAGATGGCCGCCGTTGACTGGAGCTAGCTAATGCTAATTAGCATGGAGTAGAACAGGGAGAGGATAAACTTCACCTGCGTAAACTCGACCTTGTCGTTCAATTTTTGTACTTCTTTTTTATGCGGCTTGCGTCCCTTACCAATTCTACTGAAATGGTACAGGTGTGACAGCTGTGACACAGTTTGTTGTGATGTGCCATGTTATGCGGTCTTTCACTTCTATTGTTTGCTAGAGCAACCTGAACAAGATGTTAAGTAACGCTTCATTTTTGCAGTGTCAATGCTACAGGGCTGAGGGATGCCCACCCTTGACTCAGCCTAATTACGTCTCTCTCTCTCTCTCTCTCTCTCTCTCTCTCTCTCTCTCTCTCTCTCTCTCTCTCTCTCTCTCTCTCTCTCTCTCTCTCTCTCTCTCTCTCTCTCTCTCTCTCTCTCTCTCTCTCTTTCTCTATTGCTTTGTTTGTTAATTGCGTAATTTGAGGCATCTGAGGGCAGAGAAATGAAACATTTTCAGAAATATTTGGATCTCAATGTTTGGAGCTGAATCTTTGGCCTGCGATCCATAGACAGTGAGGGAAGGTGAGAGAGAGAGCGAGAGAGAGAGAGAGAGAGAGAGAGAGAGAGAGAGAGAGAGAGAGAGAGAGAGAGAGAGAGAGGGAGAAACAATGACTTGTAATCTGCTGTGGGCCCTTCTACTGCTTCACATGTCTCTGGACTGACTCACGACTGACCCCTGCAACAGGCCAGCAGACACAGTCTGTCGGAGGGGACGGAAAGACAAACAAACATACAGACGGACGTGCGTGGGAAGCACCAATGATCTAGAACTCTCCGAACCGAAATCTACCTCCCGTAGATGAGTTCCTTTAGATAGGAATCTCCACACCTGTCTCTGCGCTCTATTGCAACTCTACTCGTGCACACACACGCACACACTGGCATTCTCCCTAGCCGAAAAGCTATCCGTTAGCCATTGGAGGATTAGCGCTCAGTTAATCCATACGCCGTCGATACCGCACGGTTCGTTTACACGCAGTAATACTGCCGTAATGCAGACATTACGCATGCAACCACACACTCTCTTCCGCACACACACGCACAGACACAGACATGATAATGAAACCGACAGCAGAGATTTCCGATTGTGCAGCGGTGAGTCAGAAACGCAGTCTAGACAAAAGTTGTCCCGAGTTTTAGTGCTCCACACCCTCGCTCAAGGAGGGCCTTGGCATCAAAGTTTGTCTGTCGATAATGTAGAAGTCAGGGTGCAGAGAGAGCGAATGAGCGAGGAAGAGGGAGAGGGAGGGAGAGAGAAAGAGAGAGGGAGAGAGAGGGAGAAGGGGAGAGAGAGAGAGAGAGAGAGAGAGAGAGAGAGAGAGAGAGAGAGAGAGAGAGAGAGAGAGAGAGAGAGAGAGAGAGAGAGAAAAAGGGAGGGAGAGAAAAAGGGAGGGAGGGAGACAGAGATGTGTGGCAGTTTTTCGGAAACAATAGCTCTGTGAAGTGACTTTTTCCTCTCTCTCGTTCTCTCCTGCTCATTAGTGGCGTGTGAGGGGGTGTGGGAGTGCGGGGGGGACGGAGGGCGGGGGCAGCTTCACTCAACCTCGGAGTGAGGGCCTCTTGGATTTGGAGGGGCCCCGTTCGAAGCCACGTCATCTACCCCCATTAGCTCTCGTACGTCTGTCTGTGCCCTCCCCCCCTCCTCCCCCCCCCCCCCACACACACACACACACACACTTCATCTCTGCTCGTACAAGGCACCAACCGAGTAGGGCAGGAGCTGGATGCGCCGTGAACGAGGGTGGTGGGAGGATGAGCGGAAGGATAGTTGGGAAGGGGAGCTAGGCCACGCTAAGGGCCTAGGGGGGTGGGACGTGCGGGGGTGGGACGTGGCGGGGGTGAGACGTGGCGGGGGACAATCAAACCGACGGCGGCGCGTGGCGCTGCCGCGGAGATACCGCAGGCGGAAGACCTCACGCGGATCTCACCCGCCACTGATCTCCATCCACACGCGCTACGAGGCATGAAAGCGCTTTTTAGTGTCCCATTTTTGGATGACAGAATCCCCCCTTCAGCCCACTTTCTTATCGGTTTCCAGAATGTGTGCTCCTGCAATGCACCATAAACGATGTGTAAAGGGTTCGGTGTGACAGCTCAGTCCTCGTCAGTTGGCTGGGACCCTCCACTTCCAGACCCGGGCTATTCTGCCGGACCTTCTACATGCACTATTTGTATGTCGCTTTGGATAGAAGAAGTCTGGTAAATGATCCTGACGCTAAGCACAACAGCAGAGAAAAACCGAAGTAATTTTTTTTCTCATCTTTAAATTTGAGGACTTTAATGTCAAAATAAGAGCGTAAGAACAACAATAAACTGAGGGTGGGAGAGTGACACTAGTGACTGTTTGGTCGGGCAGGCTGAAGGGGGGGGGGTGGGGTGGAGGTGGGTTACCTCCTAATTACCGTGGGTTACCGTCTAATTGATGTAGCAGCTCATGGGCTGGAATCCTTATAGCTCTTTCTCTTGTCTTTCTTTTGTTTACCTCTCGCTCTCTCTCTTTTGCTGTCCCTTTTTCTTTAGCTCCTGCTGTGAATGAACGGGCCTGACAGATCCTAACAGACAAGCGCTTGCACACACGACACACACACACACACACACAGCAGCATACACCGGCGTGTTTGAGTCACTGTGTTGTTTTTGCATTTCACTGTCATAACAGCGAGCAGATCTGTCACTAATTGGAAACTTCTGAAACTTTGGACCTCCCTCTCTCTCTCTCTCTCTCTCTCTCTCTCTCTCTCTCTCTCTCTCTCTCTCTCTCTCTCTCTCTCTCTCTCTCTCTGTCTCTCTCTCTCTCTATATATCTCTCTCTCTCTTTCTCTCTCTCTCTCTCTCTCTGTCTCTCTGTCTCTCTCTCTCTTTCTCTCTCTCTCTCTGTCTCTCTCTCTCTCTCTCTCTCTCTCTCCCTCTCTTCCTCTCCCTGACTCTCAGCCTTGGCAGGCACTGCAGTGTTTATCTCTCAGCAGCATTCCCAGGTCCCCCTGTGGACTCCGATCTCATGTCAGTTTTGGATCCATTCCCCGCCGTCCAGGGTTCAGGTTTGCTTACCAAGTGAACTGATCCAGAACCAGGCCCTGGGGGATGGTGGGTGGAACCCCACGTCTCCCCGCCTTGGCCTGCATCCCTGCCTTCTAGCCAGGGTCTAGGTTACAGGGGAAGCTCAGCTTATCCTACCAAACCCTCTCACTTTCAGCACGCTTTCGACACCGTGGCCTGGCGTCTGGACCCGGGCCCAGATCACAGTTGGAGATGGGTTCTGATCCATGAAAGGGGATCCGTTTGGAATGAACCGGAGCCCCTGTGCAGATCTGGTACTCTGTTCTCTCTAGGCAGTCTGTCGCTGAGCTACGTGTTTATTTTGGTGTGTGTGGGAGTGCGTGTGTGTGTTTGGTTTGGGAATAGCTTTACCCCTGGCCCCTGGGTTGTAGACTCACTCGATTAACACTGCTGAAGCCAAGCCAAGCTGAGGACCTGGGTATCGTGGGAAGAGCATTCAGAGGGCAAGGCTGCTAAGTCGTCCGATAATACCCACACCCAGGTGACTGGGGTGTGCAGGGTCACGTAGAGGGAGTCCAATCAGGAGAGTTTACGTTTGGTCGTCGAGGTTACGCGGCCCGCGAACTGAGGATGTGCGAAAGCTACGCGTCGGCATCCATGGGCCTTTTTGACGTCTCTTTTTTTTATGTGACCGAAGCCGGCTGTCTGTGGGGTGGAACATTCCAGAGAAGAGGCGGACAGAGGGGAGAGAATTCAGGCAGTCTCACGACCGCCAGGTTGGCAGGACAGAAATGTTTCCTCTGGGTGTGCCTATGCTTCGTTTCTGCCAAGATGAGGGGTGCTCTCCATGGTGCTGACCTGGAGAGCTGGTCTGATCCTGCTGCAGAGCCCAGCGGTGCTCTCCATGGTGCTGACCGGGAGTGGATGAGACTGCGCTGTAGACTTGGTACCTGGCTGGCCCAGCCCGGACACAGTGTGCGTGTGTGTGTGTGTAGGGGTTTGTCTATGAATCATGCATGACGCGCGTGTGTGTGCAGGGATCCTGGGTAATGGGTTTGCTCTGCCCCACAAGAGTGCTCCTCGTTCATTACCTCACGCTGCACAATGCATCTGTCAACCACTCTCCTCTTCATCCCCTCCCTTGTCCTCTCTCTTTCCACCCTCCCTCTTTCTTTTTCTCTTCCCTCTTCCCTTTCCTCCTTCTCTCACCCTTGTCTCCCTGCACTCACTTCTGTATCTCTCCCTCCACCTCTCTCTCTCTCTCTCTCTCTCTCTCTCTCTCTCTCCCTCGTTCTCCTCCCGTCACCTCCCAAAGAGAACATACCATCAGACGGCTCAGGCTCACAAAAAAACCCAGACGGGAATTTTGATAACGCCCCCCCCCCTCACGAGAGGCCGCTTCGCTAACGTTTCTCTCTCTCCTCTCTCTCTCTCTCTCTCTCTCTGTCTCTCTCTCTCTCTCTCTCTCTCTCTCTCTCTCTCTCTCTCTCTCTGTCTCTACTAACGTCTGACATTCTCTCTCTATCTCTACTAACGTCTCTCTATGTCTCTATACTAACCTCTCTCTCTCTCTGCTAACGTCTTTCTCTCTCTCTTTCTCTCTTTCTCTACTAATGTCTCTCTCTCTCTCTCTGCTATCGTCTCTCTCTCTTTCTCTGCTATCGTCTCTCTCTCTCTCTCTCTCTCTCTCTCTCTCTCTCTCTCTCTTCTCTCTCTCTCTCTCTCTCTCTCTCTCTCTCTCTCTCTCTCTCTCTCTCTCTGCTAATGTCTCTGTCTTACAGGAAGCGCCGGGACGCCGGTGGTGTTCAACGAGAACGGCGACGCCCCCGGCCGCTACGACATCTTCCAGTACCAGATCACCAACCGCTCCACCGCCGAGTACCGCGTCATCGGAACTTGGACCAACAAGCTTCACCTGGACGTAAGGGCCACCTTCAACCTGTCTCTGAGGGCACAGCGCTGCACGTTCAACATCTGCACGGTGTCTGTGTTGGACTCAACGTGGAGCCAGTAGGAAAAGTCGGAAAGAATGATGTACAATGATTGGGTGAACATTTTGGGTATAAGGAGCTATCTATGAACACAGAACGGTGGAAAGGCTTTTCTGTGCTTGGGGGGGGGGGCGTGGGGGGTGGGTACTTCTTCTCTGGTTGAATCAATGTCAGGCGGGAACGAGGACGAGACATAGAGAGAGGCTGTTGGGACAGAAAGAGGCTGGTGGGACAGAAAGAGGCTGGAGAGACAGAGAGAGAGGCTGGTGGGACAGAGAAAGGCTGGTGGGACAGAGAGAGGCTGGTGGTGAGGCTGGTGGGACAGAGAGAGGCTGGTGGTGAGGCTGGTGGGACTTGGCTTTCCCCAGCTCCTAGCATCTTCTTAGCTAATTGGGGTCAATCTTCTCACGGATGTCCCTGAGTTGTTTTTGTGTTTGTGAGCTTGTGTGCGTACACACGCCCGCGGGGGGGGGCGGGCGCGCCCACACACACCTCAGGCGTTTTCATTGGTTAGTGAAGGGTATACACTCAGGACTTCATTAGCCGGCAGGAGGGAAGATGAGGAGACTAATGGGAAAGTAATGCTTGCTGCCTGACTGACTGAGGAACCATACGTACACATACACACACACAGAAATAAATCACACACACTCAGAGAGAGAGAACATGTACACACGCTATGATACAAAACAACAGGTAGACTAAGCGTTCTCTAGGGGGAATAAATCAGGCCGGTTCAGTTGTGTGTGTGTGTGTGTGCGTGTGGAAGCTTGTGTGTGTGCGTGTGTGTCAGAGTCAGAGAGACGGTGTGTGTATGTGTTCACAAAGTTGAGAGAGAGTGTCACATGGCTTCTGCTTTTCCCCCGCGCCGCACTGTTTCGCTGCTTCTGCAGCATGACGTCGCTGTTATCTGCATACGCAATCGAATGCTCGTTGTTTAGCCGTCATAAGCTTCCCCCCTGCCACATCCCACCCCTCAGGTCAATGTTATCCGGACACACTTAAATTTGACCTGACATGCTTTTTCAAACATGGGCCCGATGCGTCTCATTAGTGGCAGGCTTCAGAGGGGGGTCTAGCATTCTTTTCTTCTTCTGCAGGGTAATTAAAGGCAGGCGAGGCCCGCTCCTCACTGTAATTTGTTTGGGAGAGCGCGTTATTTATGAGCGGCGGTTGGCGTTTAGGCACAAGCTTCTGCCCAGCGATGCAAAGAGAACCAACAAACAGAAGGGCAAAATGAAATAAAACAAAAATGAAATAAAACATACACAAAATAACAAACAGCACAGGAAACGACCTCAGCCACAGCCAGAGGAACGACGACTCAACAATCTTGTACCATGACGTTTGGCCGGCTTGTGAAGTTGGACCCAGCGTTGATAAATCAACAAATTCTCTACTTTTGTATGTACGGTCTCTTGGCAGATCATTCCGGAGCCAGACGGATTGTTCTCGTTTGGTTCTGCCGGACTGGTTCTTGTGTCCGTGTGAGAGAAAATAGAGACCAGCTCCATTTATCGAGCCCCCTCAGCCAGGCGCGTCGCTAGACCCTTTTGACTGGGGCATGTGCAGTTTAACCGAAAACACAAACTGATCCCTGAACTGTACGTATGATGAGTAGGGGCCTGTGCCTCGGTAGAGTTTCATATTGAGCATCTCGCCTGCCCTTGTTAATGCATAAACCTCTGAGACTTAGTCCTCAGACATGCAAACACACACACACACAGGCACACACACCAGGAACACACACACGTGCACACACTTGCATGCTCACGCACACACACACACACACACACACACGCACACACACACAGGTGTCCTATATCGCCAGATCTGATTACAATTTAAATGGCGCCAGCCACTTTGACTTCACTCCAACATTTTCTCTGCCTTACAAGGGGGCAGCAGAAATCCAGCTTGTGCTAATTGTCCCCTCCCCCGCCCCGTAGCCCCCCAATGTTCAGATGAGCCGTTCAGTCAAGACACTCGCGTGATTGATTTCACCCTTTATTCATAAACGTGACAAATGGTTTAACATTGGCGGAATGGATGTACACGGGGAAGCGCTCCCTGCCTTCACTGCAGCATGCATGACATGAGGCAGGGAGCAACAAGTTAAATCACCCATGGGGAGAACAGACAGACAACATGGGGAGAAGGGGATGGAGGTGGGTGGCAGCAGCGCAGAACACAAAGGTCATCGAGGACGGGTGTGTGCGACTTTATAGCGCCGCCTATCGAGCTAAGCCTATGGGCCGAGAGCACGGCGATGGGTGATATGGCGCGCTCTGCCCGAGTGCCGTGCCTGAACTAGCTTCGCTCATACAGGGTGCTGGAGTGAAGGAGCAGGTGCCCCCTGTTCTCCGGTCTCACACGGACTGTCCAGCCCCTGGTCCAAGGACAGTGAGAATCCGACTCCAGAACTGTGTCCATGTATTCAGCGGCAGAATTGAATTGGCGTCGTCGTCTCCAAAAAACAGGAAATGTTGGATTTGACGTGTAATAAAAACAATGGTGTGTTACTGTCGTTGTCATTGAAAATGGGAATTGATCCAGTGCCCTAAGAACTCAACCTTGTATGTCAAAAAATGACTTAGCTGGGAGGAATCACTTTTTACACATATACCGTACATATATATATATATATATTTTTTTTTTACGGCAAATCCATCCTTTCATTACAGAGAACGTGCGGCGCCACCACTTTCAAAGCCGACCCATCTCAGCCATCTCCAGCCCCTCCTCATCTCTTCTTCTCTCTTCTGTCCACCCTCCCCCCCCCCCCAGGTGGAGGCCATGCGGTGGCGCTCGGGCGACCCCTCCCTCCCGGCGTCGGTGTGCAGCGTGCCGTGCCGCCCGGGCGAGCGCAAGAAGGTGGTGAAGGGCGTGGCGTGCTGCTGGCACTGCGAGCGCTGCGAGGGCTACCACTACCAGGCCGGCGAGTTCCTCTGCGAGCTGTGCCCGTACGAGCAGCGGCCAGACCGCAACCGCACCGCCTGCCAGCCCATCCCCGTCGTCAAGCTCGAGTGGCACTCCCCGTGGGCCGCGGTGCCCGTCTTCATCTCCGTCCTGGGCATCGTGGCCACCACCTTCGTGGTGGTCACCTTCGTGCGCCACAACGACACGCCCATCGTGCGGGCGTCGGGCCGCGAGATGAGCTACGTGCTGCTGACGGGCATCTTCCTGTGCTACGCCATCACCTTCCCGATGATCGCCGCGCCCGACGTGGGCGTGTGCTCGCTGCGCCGCGTCTTCCTGGGCCTGGGCATGTGCTTCAGCTACGCGGCGCTGCTCACCAAGACCAACCGCATCCACCGCATCTTCGAGCAGGGCCAGAAGTCGGTGACGGCGCCGCGCTTTATCTCGCCGGCGTCGCAGCTCGCCATCACCTCCTCGCTCATCTCCGTGCAGCTGCTCGGCGTGTTCGCGTGGTTCGCCGCCGACCCGCCGCACACGGTCGTGGACTACGGCGAGCAGCGCACGCAGGATCCGGCGGAGGCGCGCGGCGTGCTCAAGTGCGACATCTCCGACCTGTCGCTCATCTGCTCACTGGGATACTCCATCCTGCTGATGGTCACGTGCACCGTGTACGCCATCAAGACCCGCGGCGTGCCCGAGACCTTCAACGAGGCCAAGCCCATCGGCTTCACCATGTACACCACCTGCATCATCTGGCTGGCCTTCATCCCCATCTTCTTCGGCACCTCGCAGTCGGCCGAGAGGGTGAGTGGGAGGGGTGTGTGTGTGTGAGACATGAGTGTGTGCGTGAGGAAGAGAGCGGTGCTGGATGAGGCGGGGCGTGATGAGAACAAGATGAAAGGATTGAATTGATGAAGAGCGTTTGTGGGGAACGGAGGGATGGGTGTTTTTGGTGGAGCGATTAAGTATCGGGAGATACCGGAGACCACTCGCTCGAAAGCCTCGTCTCTCCCCACACGAATAGCACACGGCTGGGTCTGTGTCTGGGTGACTGCGTTCACGTCCACTGACTGGGGCTCCTGTCCGAGGCTGTGATTGATTGTGTGCGTGGGACTCGGTGTGTGGGTTGATGTTGTAGTGCGTGTATGTGTGTGTGTGTGTGTGTATTTAGGAAAGGCTTACTGGAATAAAACGGTGTAAATGGTCATTGTCACCTAAGCGTGTGTGTGTTTGAGTAGGGGCTGTACTCTGGTGTGTGTGCGTGTGTGTGTGTGTGTGTGTCCACAGCCTGTAGATAAACAATTCAGCTCAGCCGGGCTCAGCGGAGGCACTTTCCCGTCCTACAATAGGGTCATATAAAGTGTGTACACGCACACGAGAAGCCAACAATGGACCCTGTGGTTTTCTCTCTTCGCCATGTGTTGGATCTCGCGGTTTTAGTGTACCGTTGTTGAGGAACAAAGGGCAATATGTGATTTAGAAGTGGCATGGCTGAGGAGGGAAGGGGAGGAGAGGAGAGTACAGAGAGGAGAGGAGAGGGAGGGGAGGGGAGGGGAGGGGAGGGGAGGGGAGGGGAGGGGAGGGGAGGGGAGGGGAGGGGAGGGGAGGGGAGGGGAGGGGAGGGGAGGGGAGGGGAGGGGAGGAGAGGAGAGGGAGGGGAGAGGAAGAGGAGGAGTGGAGAGGTAGGGGAGGAGAGGAGAGGGAGGGGAGAGGAGAGGGAGGGGAGAGGAAGAGGAGGTGAAGAAAAGAGAGCAGAGGAAGAGGAGAGCAGAAAGAGGCAACGAGAGGAAGAGGAGGGGAGGAAAAGAGAGTAGAGGAAGAGAAGAGGAGGAGGAAGGGGAGAGGAGGAAAGGAGAGGAGAGGAAGGGGAGAAGAGAGGAAAAGAGAGGAAGGGGCGAGGACAGGAGAAAAGAGGGGCGACGATGGCTGGGGCAGGGAGGGAAGGGGAGGGCAGGAAACAATAGAAGAGAGGACGGGAGGAGAGGAGGAAAAGTAAAGGGGGGTAGAGGGAGAGGGGCGGGGATCGCGGGGGAAGGAAAAGCAGAGGGGGAGGGGCTGAAAAGAACGTAGAAGTGAAGAAGAGGAGACGTGCAGCGCCGCCTCCCCCCCCCCCCCCCCATCCCCCCCGCCTGAGACAGATTCTCATTAAAGCATCATTACCCGTTTACTGCTCTCCCCTCTTTCTCCTCCTCTGTTCTGCTCCCTCCGTCTGCTCGCAGTCTGACACACTCTCTCCCGGATCTCCCAATTAGACACCGGGCAAACAGCGCGGCACACTTTTCAGCTCCGCAGTGGCAGGGTAGGACTGAAGTCCTCCAAAAAACAACAGGCAAACAGCTTTTGTTTTCCTTTGCTTGGCTGCGTGCACACACACACACAGACGCACACCGCAGCGGCATACATGCGCGCGCGCACAGGCGGGCGTGGACACACGCGTAGGGATGAATACACACACGTAAACACACGCACACACACACACACACACGGGGAGGCACATGCAGTGCAGAGATAGACACACCCTGATGCGGAGTCGCACACCAACGCAGGAACGCAGACAAATGCAACCGCAGGAAATGAAATGACATGCTCAAACCCACACAACAAGACACAAACAAAATGAAAGGTAGAATCGGAGCTGGAGTCATTCAGGGGAGACAAAAACGGAATTCTAAATAGCACGATGAAGCAAATCCCTTTGAAGTCGGTCTGTTGGCTGAGTTTGGTATTCTGACACACCGGATGAGGTGAATTCAGTAGACCTGCAGACATGACAGTCTTAAGGAAGAGATCACATGCGAGCAGGTTTGCTGGAGGCTCGAAGCCAATGGGACGCGAGCATTTCCCCTTCGCTAAACGCGACGCGTTCAGGAGATGGAGCGCGCCGCCGCCAGACGTTTTGCCGCCGACTGCGTGGGTGTTCAGACGCTTAAGTCATCCTCGGAGAAAGCGTTGAGATGACACTGAGACGACGCTGCTCTCGGGAGACATCTCCTCCTTCATCCCCCAGCTCTGACGAAGTGCACGTGTGTGCGTTCACGTCACGGCCGTGCGCGAAAGAGCGCGGTGCACTTTGACATTTGCAGTCAGTCATTTCCCCGAACGCTCAATGAGCACAAGCACCTTCACTCTCTAGACGGGCCACAGCCACATGAGAGAGTCAATACGACTCAACGGAGAACCCCTTTTTTGTAACCCCGTCCAATGCGTCGCCACGTCGGCTTCCTCCGGGAGAGCGTGCGAAGGCGCCGCCGCCCGCGGGATTGATTGCGGCGTGTTTTCACTGTGTGGCACGAACACGCGGCGCAGTGAGCTGATGCTGCAGGCTTAATGTGAGACTGGGGGAGGACGTCGTTGCTAATGAAAGGGTGCGTTTCAGTGTGTGTGAACAGAATGCGAGTATGAGAGAGGGATGGTGAAAGAAGAGAACGACATAGAGGGTGTGAGAGAGAGAGAGAGAGAGAGAGAGAGAGAGAGAGAGAGAGAGAGAGAGAGAGAGAGAGAGAGAGAGAGAGAGAGAGAGAGAAAGAGAGAGAGAGAGAGAGAGAGAGAGAGAGAGAGAGAGAGAGAGAGAGAGAGAGAGAGAGAGAAAGAGAGAGAGAGAGAGAAAGAGAGAGAGAGAGAGACAGAGAGAGAGAGAGAGACAGAGAGAGAGAGAGAGAGGTGGAGGGAGAGTTACAGAAGTGCAGGGAGACAAGGGTGAGAGAAGGAGGAAAGTGAGAGGGAAGAGAAAAAGAAAGAGAGAGGGTGGAAAGAAAAAAAGAGGGAGTGAAAGGGAGGAACGATGTTTCAGACCCTGGCAGGAAATGAGTCTGCTTTGAAGGAAGCACACCGTATGTTGCCAGAGGGCATAACGGGAAAATTAGGGTTTCAGGCAAAAAGGCATTCTGTTTATGATCTCCTTAAAGGAGTACGTCGCTCGAGGAAAGGAAGAGAGAGAGAGAGAAACGGCATGAGGGGGGGATTGAAATGGAATGAGGGAGAGATGTGAGGGAGCGAAAGAGAGAAAGAAGAACCTAACAGAACCTCTGAACACAACCTTCCAACAGAGATAATCTCTTCCAACTGGATTCACTGTAGTGCTTTTCCCATTAAACCCAAAACACCTTCAACAGAAAGTGCGTAAGAAATGCATGAGGATTGCCGTATGTGAGTGTGTATATTTGTTTGCCTGTGTGGTTGTGTGCCTGTGTGTGTGCACTGTGGATGTATGTGTGTGTGTGTGAGACAGATTCCACTGACTGGAATGTGTGTGTGAGTACTGTGAATATGTGTGTGTTTGTGTGTATTGTGCACGTATGTGTGTGAGTACTGTGAGTGTGTGTGTGTGTGTGTACTGTGTCTGTGTGTCCGTGTGTGTGTACTGTGTCTGTGTGTGTGTACTTTGTGTGTGTGTGTGTGTGTGAGTACCGTGTCTGTGAGTGACCTTTAACACAGCACTTCCAGCCGCCCCCCCTGTTGATATCAATCTCTCATTCGCTCTCCTGAATGCAGGTTGAATGCACGGGGCCTAGCTGATCCCCATGCAGGTAACGGCCCCGGCCGTTTGTCATCCTCCTCTCAGAGGTTTAACGGGTGGCGTGGCCGCTGGCTGAATGAGGGGAGACCGCCCAGGTCTTTACCGGGAGAGAGGAGCACGGCCATCAATCTAACATCATCTGCCCGGACCGGGCTCTCACCGGCCTGCTCTCTACTGTACTGTGAGAGAGAGAGAGAGAGAGAGAGAGGGGGGGGGGGGATGGAAGAAGGGAAGGAGGGAGGGAGGGAAGGAGGGAAAGAAAGGGAGAGAGAGAGGGGGGAGGGAGGGAGGGAGGGAAAGAGAGAGAGAGGGAGAGAGAGAGGGGGGGAGAGAGAAAAATAAATCTCACTAAAGTAGTTGAAGAAGAAGGAGGGATGGAAGGAAACAGAGTAAGGGAGAGAAAAGAAGCACGGAGAGGTGCAGGGAAAAGGAATGGTCTTAGATAAGGAAGTGACGCAAAGGATAGAGGGGAAGAAGTCCGAAAAGGTCAACGATAGGCAAACACTAGAGCTGGGGAAACAACGAAGGGCGAGAGAGCGAACAAAGAGAACGTTGTCAGCGACCCAGGACACAAGCGAGCAGGCAGACAGGTGAGCCTCTGATAGGCTGATACCCCTGAGAGCAAAGCTGATGAGACAGGAAGAGGCTGAACGCTGGAGCACGATGCTACATGCTAACGCGACATGTTGCACGCTAACATCTCCACCTGTGAGAGCACGAGCCGGCTCCGCCCCCAAGGCGCACCGCTGGGCTCTCCTCTCATCTGAGCACACATCCCTACGTGGGCTAACCCTGTTACAGCTGCTCGCTAGCTACTTTGATCATCTTGTAACACGACAACACTTTCATTTTCCCCCGCTCGCACACTAACGTGAGGAGATAACACACAAACACCCACTGACACCCCACGCTCAAGCCCACATGCTGGCACAGACGAAACGCAATTCACCAGGCGTCAGTCTCGACTTTTGTCATTTATGTGCGCATCATCCACAGACATTGTTCGGTGATGATAGCGTGTTCTCCACCACCATCATGAGAGCAGCCTTCCAGATCCTGATGGGAATTCACGACATTCGACAGGAGCAGCAAACACAATGCAGACACCAAGTGTCGGATCCCAGCATCACACAAAAGAATCCATTCCCTGGGACCTAACACACACACACACACACTTGTCTCTCACACGCACACACATCCACACAATGAACGATACCCACACATCCACACTCGCCCACAAATACACACACTATCACACACACACACACACAGTGTGCCCATGTACCCATATCTACATGTGCACGTATGTTTGTACACGTACAGACCCCCTACTTGTGGGGGGTGGGGGGGGCACACACACACAAACACACACAAAACACACAGCTTTGAGAAGGCTTCGATGGATTTAGCGACACCGTGACAAAAGAGAACCGTATCTCTGAGGGCGACGCGGAAAAACAATGTTTCATAACGGATCAGTGGACACATCTGATCCCGACGTCCTCCACACTCCGACACAGCTGTTATTGTTCCTTCCCCTACCTCGCAGACGCACATATTGGAAATGTCAAACACATTACCCAGACTGGCTGCATTACAAGGGGAGTGTGGCTGTGTGTGTGTGTGTGCGTGTGGGTGTGTGTGTGTGCGTGTGTAATGGTGCAAGTGTGTGAGAGAGGGAGAAAGGCAAAGACTGAGCGCGTGCAGTCGTGTGTGTCCGCGTTTGTGTGGGTGTGTGTGTGTGCCGGTGTGTGAGAGAGGACGGAAGGGCAAAGCATGAGCGTGCGTGCGTGCGTGCGTGCAGTAAGATCACAGGAGCAGGCAGAGTATAGCAGTTGCTACTACAGTAGCCCGGGCTCAGTGGTGTTCTGCCTTGCCACACTGCAGACAGGAGCTGATAGGAGCACTGTATGAAATACTAGGGCTGTGCTGGCAATACAGAGGTTTAGATTCACTTCTGACCGCGTGTGTGTGTGTGTTCAAGATCAAGTTTTACTAGCATTGTGAGCACCGAGTCCCCACATGGATAGTCAACTGAGGAAGCATGGGGTTAATGATAGAATTTGTATAAGGGTCAGAATTATATGAAAGGTTAAGGTAAGGGATTAGGTTGACACGATTGTGAATGGAACTGAATTGCAGGTCCTCACTACGATAGTGAAACAAACTTGTGTGTGTGTGTGGTCTGCGTTTGTGTGTGACTACACGTGTGCGCGTGCACGAGCGCCTGTGTCTGTCTGTGGTGTGTGCATTGCTGGTATCTGAGTGAAGCTAATTACCCGTGTGTGTGTGTGTGTGTGTGTGTGTACGCATGTGCGCCTGTTAACTGGCTGGGGTTCCAGGAGGCCCTGCCAGTGCTAATGACAGGATAAGTAGCACAGTCATCTGACTGGAGGGAAACAGCTGGGGGTCTCACTTAGAGTCAGTCCCAACCCCCCCCCCCCACACACACACACACACACACACACCTCCCACACACACAAACCCGAACCCACCCCCCCTTTGCATAGCCCACAGAGGTTTTGGCAAAACCGAGAGGAGCGATGAGCTGTGTGGCGAACAGCGACTGCGATCAGCGTTGTCTTAGCAGAAGCTGGGATGGGCATTTGACCACCTCACAACACTCTCTCAAACCGAGACGTACAACCAAAAAAACACCTGCTCGCTGCCATCCGCTACGTGAGACGGCTGACATGGTCATTGTAAGAATGCGTGGTTAGAATTCATCCTACTGTCGCAAGTCGCTGACCAATGGCAAAATAGCTAAATGACTAAATATAACAATCCTGGAGATTTTCCTCCTTGTGAAAGATTCGGCTGCTGCTTCCGTCTGCGCTGGTTCACACACACACACACACACACACACACTCCCTGTGTGTAGCACACTCCGTCCCTCCCCTGGCATTACACTCTCCCTTCTCAGACACAAAAAAACACGGCATCATGATTTCATGATGAGCGGCTATCTCTTGCTCCATTGGCCTATGAACTGAATCCCTAGGGCCTGCTCGCCCTGCTCTCGCTCTCCCTTCCCCCCAGAACGTACACGAGCACACGCACTGAGGTCACGCCCTCGCGGAAACAACGTGTACCGTACCAAGACAAAACTCAGCTTAGCAGAGCCACAAGGTCATGAAAAAGGTCAGAGTTTCCAGAGTATCATTACAGTCCAGACAAACTGTTTGTTCTGGATGCTATCACAGTCCATGTCCACCATCCACCGTGAACTGTATGTGACGAACGAGGGAATTCGTGAGCAGACGCACAAAAGTGCAATGTGTACAAAAGGGGGGGGGGGAATCGGCGACGAAGCATTTCGCAACACACCAGCGTCTCTTCACTTGTGCATCTTTCATGCTGGACGCTCTCTGTACGACTGCAGAGAGGGGATACGAACACTTTTTTCTCCTTCTCAGGAGACCATGTGTTGTGTCATTTGTTGTGTCGCACTGAAAGCTCCCACCCGGGCTGTAACCCGACCTAAGTGATTAAAAAGATGAACAGTTCCCTGAGGGGGGGGGGGGGGGGGGGTCGATGGGGGCTGGACTCCAAATGGCGTCGGGAATGAGTTTGGGACCCTGAGGCGGTCGGCGGAGTCACCTCACTCGTAAAAAAAAAAGGAACCTTGTTGAGGCCAGGCCCCTTCTCAAGGGCACCTCCTGAACTCATTACCCAAAGGCAAGGGATCGTTGGAATGTTAAATGACACCGAGCAGACGGTGTGGGCGTGCCGGGGGGGGGGGTGGGGGGGGGGGCGGGCGAGAAAGAGAGGAAGAGAAGGCAAGCTACGCGGCCGGTCGTTACGGCGACGGTGTTGGGGGGGGGGGGGGGGGTTCCAGGACCTCCACCCTAGCATATGATGACCACCTCATCTGACCCACCACCCCACACCGGCTATGCATGTATCCTAGCGGGGGGAGGGGGGAAGGGGGGGAGCTTCGGGGGAGAAAGGGAAGTGATGTAACGGCATAGAAACCATTTCTGCCCTTGAGAGGTTGATGTTGACAAGAGGCAGGCCTGTGCAGGCAGACTCTGCTAGCAACAAAAACACAGACGCAGTGTTGCCTTGCAATCCCAATATGCATGCAGCACCTGAAATAACAGCGTGCTTACAAAGGGTGTGTGTGCGTCCCGAGAGTTTTGAAAACCGACGTGACAACTTCGTGAAGGACCTTGGTGGTAATGCGAGACCATTGTGAGGTGATAAGAAATGCTCCTTCAATCCAGCTCTGGGTCTAGAGCTCTCAAGAGCAATTTCCTTCTCCTTGTCATAATATCTGTGTGATAAGTATTGAGTGTGCGTGTGCGCGTGTGTGATACAAACCTCTGCTTGTTACTGTAATGCTCTCAATGATATAGCATTGCCTCCCCAGCCCGTGTCCTCCAGTCTAGACAAAGGCAATTATGTACCAGACACTTGTAATATAAAGTGGATTGTGTTGAATTCCCTGGAAGCAGAGTAAGCGCGTGTGTGTCTGTGTGTGCGTGTGTGTGTGGTATGATGTCCAACAGGAGTTGTATTCGAGAGATACAGCCCCTCCATCTAAGTTCCTTCTCTCTTTGTGCCTTTCCCCCCCACCCCCCCCACCCCCTCTCTCTCTGTTTCCCCGATCATCTTTTGAATCCTCGCTTTTCCTTCTTTCCGGTCCTTCTGTCTGTTCCCGCCCTGTCTCTTCCCCTCCTTGTCTCCCGCTCCATCCTATTCCCCTCTCCTCGCCCCCCCCCCCCCCTTCAAGCACCCCTCGCCCCTCCAGCACCCCTCCCATCCTCCTCCCCTTTACTGCTGCTCTTCCCATCTTTCCCCCTCTCTCATTAGACTTTTTCTGTCTATCCTGGGGTGACCCGGTTCTAAGCAGGTGATAGAGCATGGACCTCCGAAGGCCTGGTGATGGATGGATCCAATGACACACACACAAACAGTCACACACTCGCAAACACACGCACACACACACACACACTCTCTCCTTCTGTCTATGGAGGACTGTAGCACTGGAGCGTGCCTAATCGCCCGCTCTCTGTTTGACTGGGAAATAAACACACACACACACACACACAGAAGCTTATGCGGCGAGAGACATGTCTGCTGTCGATGCGTTATGTTACCTGGACAGGCAGGAAGGCAGTGTGTGGGTGGGTGTGAGTGTGTGTGTGTCTCTCGTAGCATCTGTTGTAGTCGTCTCCAATAGCTCCGTGGTCCAGGGTGTTGTAACGTGGACCTTTGTCTCCGCTGTTTCGCCAGAGAGCTGCAGCACACCGCTAGAAAGAGTGGATCGCGACTCCCCCCCCCCCCCCATCATCCCCCCCCCCCCCCACCACCCCACTGTCTTCCTGTGTCTCCCACTCACTTTCGATCTCACTGTTCTTCTCTTTAACACCCCCCTCTCTCTGGACTAGGGTGGCATCCAATCTCGTAGACCCTCCATCACCTGTCGGTGTTTCCCCCCTCCCCTCCTGTCCCTTCCATCCATCGTTTCCACCTCTCCCACTTTCTCTCCTCCTCCCTCCTCCTCTCCCCCCCCCCCCGCACACAGCCTCGCCCACGGTGCGATCTCGCTTTTGACCGCGCGCCCTTCTATTGTCTCCGACGCGACGCGCGTGCCCCGCGGATGCACGGGCACGCGCCCACGCCCCCACAAACAGTCTGATTAGACGACAAGTGAGCCTGATAGCTGTAGCGATGTTCTATAACCGTTACCGGGTCTTTCATCTCTCCGAGCCAACCTATACTGGTACGCCCTGTACTAAGCTAACGTGTGCCTTGTGTGTGAGTGATGTCACAGTGCTTGTGTGACCTAGGCGACTATGCGTGTCTATGTAAAGATATATAGCTCACACCTAGGTGTGTGAGGCTAACTTCAGCTGACAGGCATTAACTGAGCATCAATGACCTGGCAGCACACACACACACACACACACTCCACAGGGCTGGCCTGCAGAGTACGAGTCACACACCCGCAGCAAAGTCTGAACTCTTGTCATGCACACACACACATCCACGAAGACAACACAGGCGCACTCACACAATCACGCAAACAAACCCCCCCACACACACACACACACAGCCCTTATCTGAATCCCTCAGGGATGCCTCGAGAGCAACACCGTCGAGTGACAAGATAGGAGCGTGTTACCGTTGAGAAGATATCATGCCCTGTCATACCAAGTAATGCATGCCCTCAGCTCGGCGCTGTACAATGCATTTCATATCAGTGGCGTCCTAAGTGCTTCGAACTCTCGGCCCCTCGCCCCTGGTCAGCCTGTCTGTCTGTCCGGCCGTCTGTCACTGGGCTGTTAGCAAATTCAGCAGGCATATCTCTCCCTTTCACTCACTCTCTCTCTCTCTCTCTCTCTCTCTCTCTCTCTCTCTCTCCCTCTCTCTGTCTCTCTCTCTCTCTCTCTCTCTCTCTCTCTCTACTAACGTCTTTCATTCTCTCTCTATTTCTAATTACGTCTGTCTCTCTCTCTCTCTCTACTAACGTCTCTCTCTGTCTCTCTACTAACCTCTCTCTCTCTCTCTCTCTCTCTCTCTCTCTCTCTCTCTCTCTCTCTCTCTCTGTCTCTCCCTCTCTCTCCCTCGGGCTGGCTCGCCGTCCTTTCTCGGGGAAGGACCGCGTATCTCCCTCTGCCGGTCTCCCTATCGCTGGTCTGAGAGTGGGAGCGTTTGCGACGTGGCCACACACACACGTACAGACACAGGACACCCACACAAACACGATGCAGCACTTGAATATCCCTCCCTCCCTCGCCCCCCCCCCTCCCCCCCTTCTCCTTGTTCCTCATTAAGAGGGAGATCCAGGGGATGAGCGTGTACATGTGGAACACGTTCCCTCCTGGAGACTGTTGTCGTTTGCTCCGCGAGCGGAACGCCGGTATCGCCACCATCCGTGCGTGACCGGCCATCTGCTGACAGACGCTCCCTCCGATGGGTATCACACACACGCACGCACACGCGTGTGTGGGAGCGCCTCGCGCCTTGCTGGGAGGAACCCCTCGGAACGTGTGTGTGTGTGTGTGTGAGAGGAAGGGGACAGGTGGGGGGAGGGCGTTGACATAATCACCGGTCCAGGTGAGGACAACGGAGAACGACAGGGTGTGACGGCCAAACTAACTGACATCTGTGCCTCTCTCTCCCTCTCTCCTTCCCTCTCTACCTGTTTCCCTGCCCCATCTCTCTGTATACGTGTCACCTCTCCCTTCTCCACCCACTCTCTTCCGACTCTCCCCCCTCGCCCCGCTCTCTCCCCCTTTTCTTCTCCACCTCTTCCCCTCTCTCTCTCTCTCTCTCTCTCTCTCTCTCTCTCTCTCTCTCTCTCTCTCTCTTTCCTCTCTCTCTCTCTCTCTCTCTCTCTCTCTCTCTCTCTCTCTCTCTCTCTCTCTTTCCCTCTCTCTCTCTGTCTCTCTCTCTCTTTCTCTCTCTCTCTCTTTCCCTCTCTCTCTCTCTCTCTCTCTCTCTCTCTCTCTCTCTCTCTCTCTCTCCCCCACCCCTCCTCCAGATGTACATCCAGACCACCACCCTGACCATCTCCCTGAGCCTCAGCGCGTCCGTCTCCCTGGGCATGCTCTACATGCCCAAGGTGTACGTCATCCTGCTCCACCCCGAGCAGAACGTGCCCAAGCGCAAGCGCAGCTTCAAGGCCATCGTCACGGCCGCCGCCATGACGGGCAAGCTGGCGGGCTCCAAGGGCGGCGACCGGCCCAACGGCGAGGTGAAGACGGAGCTCTGTGAGAGCATGGAGACCAACAGTGAGTAAGCGGACACAATGTTTTTCTACCTACACATATTTCAGTTTTGGGGGGAAACCGGTAAGGATTTTAGATGCGCCGACTCGCGTACACGATGGTAGACGTGGCAGCTCGCTAGGGTGACCAGACGTCAGGAATTAGTCCGGACAGTCCGGTTTTCCAGCCCTTTGTTGCGTGTCGTCCTTTTTGCAATGTTGTCCTCCTTTTTGACCCTTCCTGCCCACAGTCGCAATTTAGCACTCGCGTGGCTTCAGTGGTAAAAAGAAAGACCTCCTTCAAACCTTTGTGGAGTTCAAAACTTCACTTTGCCACGAAGAGCAGCACAGATCATGCCTTCTGTAGCTCTGTCGCATTGATATAGACGTGAGGAGTACTAGTAGGGGGAAAGGGGCTTTTTTTTGGGGGGGGGGAAACGGCACAACAATAATGCTACTATTCTATTACAATTGAAATACTTAGAGGAATGGTACTGTCTTATTTTGTTATTTATCTTTTGACTAAACTCGTCTCACCGAAGACAACAGAAAATCAGTGCACACAACTTTTTCCTCCTTTTTGACCCTTTGACCCTTTGTCCTCCTTTTTGGACCCAAGTGTTTGCTTCTGGTCACCCTACAGCTCGCAAGCGAGCGGCTCGGGGGTGCCACGTCGAACGTGGCCGAGCGCCTCGGCCAATCCCGACTCGTTCGTTTAATTGTCACGCCGAGGATGCCGTTTTGGAGGCGAGGAAGAATTTTTTACAGCTGCCGTTTTTTTTTGTGCGCGAGTTTTTTTGGGGGTACAGACTTAACAAAGCAGTCAGACTGTAAGAACTTGTTTGATAGAGCGACGCCCAAATTCCCTTTCCTTTCCCGTCAGCAAACCGATCTCACTTCAAAGCACTTTGCGCTGCTCACAGCCCACCACACAAGCTCCGCCAGCGCGTGGAGGCAAAGCTTTTTTTTTCCTGACTTTCCTTTTCTTTTGTGGGGGCACACAAAGTAAGAAATAAGAATAACAATCCGTCACGGCGAAGCAATGTTGCTCGACGTCGACAGGTTTTCGGCTTCTCTGTTGTTGTTGCGGTAATTAAACGGATCCCTTTCTACGGGGGCGCCAGGTGTGTAATTCCTCGTTACAGCTGGGGAGCCTGGCGTTCCCACAGGCCCCGGTCGCCGCCTCAGCATTTTTCGGCCTCCACCCCCCCCCCCCCCCCCCTCCCTCCACCCCGTCTGCCGGCTGAAAACAGCGCAGGGGGGGTCACAGTTCATTTAGTCACCCATTAGCGAAACCCGCTGACTGGACTCGGATGAGTGTAATGTAATTCTGCCAACAAGTGAGTTTTTATTTTTTTTCGAAAACTCTCTCCTACTTTTGCACGCCAACGTTTTGGCCTGGTGACGCTCTTGTGAGGCCGCGTCCGCCTGACGCCTTGTGGATCCCGACCGCGTGTCGTGGAGGGGAGAAGCGGAGGGGGGCTGGGGTCGGAGGGGGGCTGGTTGGAGTGGGAGCAGGCGGGTGGGCGCTGGGAAACAGTGGCATTTCCAGTGGAGCGGTCCTGGGGTGGAGGAGCTGCAACGGGGCCGGACACTGGCTCACTGCAGCAGTGCTGTGGAGCCGAGGCAGCAGACAAGGTCTGCTCTTTAATAACTCTGGTCTGTCTCTCTGTCTCTCTTCTCTCCTCATCCCACCATCTCCGCCCACTGTCACCCCCCCCTCCCCCTGATCTCTCACCGTCCAATCTCTCCCGTGCCCGTCTCTTTCTTTCCCTGTCTGCTGTCTCTCCATCTCTCCTACCCCTCTCTTTCCATTCTCTCCTTTCCTCTTTTCCTCCATCCCTCCCTTCTCTTCCCTGCCCTCCAACTCTAACCAACCCCCCCCCCCCCCTCTCTGTTACTCCACCCTCTGCAGCTTCATCAACTAAGACGACCTACGTCAGCTACAGTAACCATGCCATCTGATGGGGATCCAGGCAGGACGGAGAGGAAGAGGTGTGGCCACCTGGGGGTGGGGTGGGGGGCCACCCCGGAAGTAACTGTCACACGCAGCTGATTGGCTGACTGGATGATGGACACAGGGGGGCCCAAGCTGGGTAACCAAGCATGAGACATTTTGTATTGTTCCGCATCAAAAACTCCTCCCACGACCGCAGAGAGGCGGGGCCACACAGACCAACAGCCAATCAGTGTGTCTTGTCTCCTGCCGCTCCTAGCACAATGGCCCAATCACAAACTGTTCATGAAGAGACTGAAACTGAAGAAAAAAGAGGTTCACTTTTATCAACACCTGGAATAAAGAAAAAAAATGTACGACAAAAAAGAAAAAAAACGTAACAAAACAAAAGAAATTCAAACAGTGTAAACGTTATATAAAAAAGGGGACGCAAGGGATGGGGAAAAGACATTTAAGAGAACAAAGTTTTAAAGATATTCTAAAAGAAAAAAATAGGAACCTATGCGACTGGATTATGTTTGTTGTTATTCTACTTGTAAGTATTTTTGTGATTGTGAAGATTTTTTCATCCTCGTCCCATGTCGTGCGACCTTGCATTCAAGATGACGCTGTCCCCTGTGCCAGCTCGTTGGATTGTAGCCTTGGGTTGTGAATCTGTCAATGCCATGGTTGAAGCATGCCAGTTTTTTATACAAATGATTTATTTATAATAAAGGAATGTTTTGCAAATGTGTAGATTTGTTTGCGAGTCCTTTTGAGGCGTGTGGCTGAATGTAGGTGCATCCAATGTCAACCTCGCTTCCTGAACTGAGCATTGTCCAATGTTCCCTCGAAGATTTCCTTTTCAGTGTGCTCCATTAAACGATCAATGCAGCAAATCCCTCTTCCCCGACAAGCAAAAAAACACCTTTTGTGTTGCATTTTTGAACGTGGCGTATATCATTCATTGATTTTGCCAGAGCTTTTACAAGGCTTGCAACATTTTTCTCCCTCCGTGTGGGGGTACCGTCACCTTGCCGACGAGCTGCAGGCTGAAAGAGCCTGTCGGAGAGCACGGGCTGATGGGAAGGGTGCGTTTGGTTGGCGCGTGTGTGTGGCTCGGTACACGGCTGCACGGGCGGCTGGCGGCTCAACGTTAGGAGTTACAGGGGAGGTGAAGACTCAGTCAGCTGCATCACCGTGTCCTGTCTCAGAGATGGGGGGGGGGGGGGAGATCGATAACACTGAGAGCAGTGAAAAGGCGGTGACACAGCGCAAAGGCTCCGGCGTACGACAGCGCTCTTCCGGCACGTTCCGCCGGAAGCGGTCGGCGCTCTTCGAAAATGACCGGCGCTCGCTGAAAAGTCCCCTTTGCACGAATCGTAATCGTCACCACCGCTACTGTTCATTCGTAACCCGAATGGCAGGTTAAAGCCGTGCGGCCGCGGTTTCCTACAGACGGTGACGGCAGCATCCACCTATTTTACACCTCGCGCATAGCAACGAAGCACCTGAGAATTCAGTCCGCTGTCCCCCTTTCAACCGTGACGGATAAGGAGCGATGCTGCCCTGGAACCTGATGTCGCAGTATCCTCTGGCAGTTGTCCCCAAGTGGCCAATATCTGCCACTCAACAGCCAGTCAGGACCCCAGGGCCACCAATGAAAAGCCAGAGTGACAGTAATTCCCGAGTAATTCCAAACTATCTGTTGCCGGCCAATTCAATTATCCAGCCCAGTTACTGTCATAGCTACACAGGCAGATCAGCCTGGAGGGGGAAGGTCTTTTTTGGACCTCACAGGTCGCTATCAAGAGGCAAGCATCAAGCGCTCGTGTTTGTTTGTTTATTGGCGTGGGTGCCCGTGTGTGTTTGCTTGTGTGTCGGTCTGAGGTGATAGGGACGACTCTTTTCTGTATGTGTGTTTGTGCGGGGGTGGGGGGGGGGTGTATGGATGCGGTTGTCATGGCACCCTGACCAGATGTTACTGGCACTGGAGTCTTGATCAGTCTTTTTTTTTTTGTGTTGTTTTGCAAGAATGTTTTGGTCTATTGCTTCTATAATAAGATTTACGGCTGCTCCGAATCCAAATAATAATGTGATCGTGTAGGAGGTGTTGTGTTTTACTGTTCAGCTGTGTTGTTCCTGGTCCCGACAACAGCTTTCTCCCAGTGGATGGAGAGAGAGGAGGAGAACAGGTTTAATCTCCAAGCTGCCAGCTGCCAAACAGAAAACACAAGCACATACCCTCTCACACAATGCCTCCAATGGGTCTGTCTGTTCAATTTGAATGGGTACGACTCACTGCGGAGTGAAACCGTGCACGGACGCACGCGCACCCATTGCTCCCACGCACACTCTCTCTGAAACCCCCGCCCGCCTGCCTGCCTGCCCTTCGCACTGAGACAGAACGAGAACCAAACACCCAACGCCAAACCCATCGCGGACGCAGTGCTTCGCCACGAGGTCGGAATGTCGACGAGGAAAATAATAGTAAAAAGTGACGAGGAAAAGTTTGTCGACACTCTTCCCTCCGTGAGTCGCCATCGGCCCCTGTTTTCGGCGTTTTCATTCGCCGCTCCGGGTCTCCCTGAGCAATGAGGAGAGGGCGGCGGCGGCGGGATCGGAGTAGCTGGGGGGTGTGTGTGTGTGTGTGGGGGGGGGGTTCAGGCAGAGGGGGAGGGAGGGGGGTGGGGGAGGCGACACCTGGGAGCGGTATGCGCCGTCAGAAATGTCACAGCTGTCAGTCACGGCTCCCTGCTCGGCCCCGCTTCAGCAGAGGAGGCGGAGTCCCCGCAATCCCGCTAATTAGGTGGGGGACGGGGGGGGGGGGCAGGGGACGGGGGGGGGGCGGTGCTGGTTGGACTGCAGCTAGTCACGCGGGACCGACGTGCCACATCGCTGGTTCTGCTCGGGCGAATCTCGAGCTGAATACCAACACGGCCGGGAAAATGCTTAATAAGGTTTGTGCCTGTAGCTGTGCCTGTGCACGTTATTGCATAAAAGAAATACACCATTGCAAAGTCTGTTGAAACGACGGTCCATCTCGTGCCCCGTATGTAATGCTTTTTACCACCTGTACCCCATTTCACTTTTAATGTAGAGTTCCGCTGTTGAGGAAAGCATTTTTTTCAAGTGTCAAAGCATTTCGACAGCTCATCTTAACGATAGCGCGTCACCCACCCCCAGAGCATGCATCCAAGTGACACAGCCCTACATCCGAGGGCTTATTGGACTGCTGCGAGACAGGAACGCTGACACGTCGCCAGTCACATGACCCGGATCAGAACAGGAAGTCGGCTGCTGAGAGGCACCGACGTGCCGCAATATGCCACGGGGAAAAAGGTCACCTGTCAGCAGGATTCCGGAGATTTCTGAGCACTGCCGATGCCAGGTCAGTGTATGGTATCACCAAGCTTCTGCCTGTGGGAGCTCTCGGAGCCTTTGCCCCAGTTGCTTATAGGTTAAACGACTTCTGGTTTGCTGGCTGACATTCTTGTTCTCTAGGTCATAGACCACTGCGGGGGGCTTAGCGCGAATGACATTTGGCCTTGCTGACTTGACCTTACCTGGCATGATGCTTGTCGACACTGCAAAAAGGTGTTTTAGGATGTAGACCAATTTGATCCCTAGTTTGTTTGAGACCCAAATATACACTCGCACACTCGCAATGATAAATGGAAACGCTTGCTAATGCTTCGCTAATGCAGAATTGCCCGTGTGAATGAATTGAACAAATGTCTGTTTCTCTTTTTTTAACTTCCATGCTTTGTCACTGTAAAAAAACAACAGCATTGTATTCAAATAATATGAGCGATTTTACACTTGGAAAATGGAAATACTTCCTGATCTTACTGATTATGAGTCATGGACGAATGGTGACACGTTGCCAGAATGAAGGTGGAATAAAAACCATATTCTCTTCCAGAGTGGAGGAAGGGGTTGAAAGAGGAAGGAAAATGGAAGGAAACACCAGGAAAAATCATATATATATGTATATATGACGTTTGGGAATAGCTATATTGCGTCTTTGGAAGCTGCTTGACTGCTGAATCCAGCACAGTGCGATGTGACCTGCCCCCCCCCCCGCCCCCCCCCCGCAACCCTCACTCTCTCCTCTGTGACAAATTAATTTCCAACCGCACGTCTCGCCAACGAGCATAATTGCTTTCGGGGACTTGCCAGCGAGACTGCGCACGGACGGCGAAGGCTGACATACGATCTTGTTCCGTATTGTGCCCGCAACTGTGATACACATATTCAACTGACGACTCTTTGTCACTGGGCCTTTGTCTGGGAACAATAAGTGACTTTGCCTCAGCCCAAGTGGCTTTCTCTTCCGAACGTGGATGAATAAAGCAGCTCTCGCTGGTTCATGGTGGCACCTTTCACAAGAGCAGGGAGGACGATCGAGAGCAATTATCGCTGCTCTCCCAGGCTTGGTGGGCCGCAGGAAGGACTGACATCTGACCTACTGATGGGCCTGATGGGGGTGGCGGGTGGGGGGGCACCGAGTGGTCAACCCCACCCGGTGCCCCCGGTCAAGGCTAGGACTGGGCCTCCGTCGACAGGAAAGAGCTGTGATGATCCTCCCGCTGCTCCAGTCATCTCTGTCACTCAAGGAGGTTTTGGTTTGATTGTTGCAGCCGGTGCCCAGCTGTAAACTGGAGAGTAAGATCCGTCGAACAGCACCAAAATGGCCTGTCAAGTTTCATTGCCATACAACTGGATTCAAAATTCATGGATGTATGTCGCGCGCGGCGTAAATCCTTTTTTCCGACCTTGTGATTTTCGATGCTATCGATCGCCAATTCGCTTTAGCTCTCTCGAGCCTGGGACACAGGGAGAGAAGTGGGGGGAGAACGGCGCCCTACGACACGTGCCGTGAAAAAACAGAAAATCGCGAATGTCACCACAATCAATTGGTTCGAGCTGCACCTCCACCTGCAGCAGTTCAGAGAAACGAGTGGGCAACCAGAGCTCAGACGTTTCTCTGTAGTTCCGTCGCAGAACGTTCCTGTGAGGACGATCCCGACACCGTCCGCAGGTAAAAACAAATCCCATCAGCATGCTCCTGTGGCCTCCAAACTGACGCTGTTGCTACTTGAATGGTTTCATTTATTCGGCTGAAACAACTAAGAGTGTGTGCGTGCATGCATGCATGGTTGGGTTTCAGTGTGTGTGTGTGTGCGTGCGTGCGTGTGTGAATCTGCATGAACGACACTGCGCGTGTGTGTGTGTGTTTCTTGGCAAGTCTCCGTACGCACATAGATCTCTTTCTGCGCACTTTCCGATTTCGAAGCCGTGAGCTACAAAAGATGCGGAGTGACATTGTGGACATCAGATGGATTTTGCCTTAAAAGCTACAGCCCATTATTGTAATGGGATTTGATTTAGACAACATGTTCACGCCTGACGAATCGCACAGAGCAATTTAGTCCATATAAAACCTTGTCCTTTTATGGTTGGCGAGAGGGTACATCTAATAGCACAAACTGGAGACAGCTCGCGTTTTCAGGGCCCATTTAGAAAGTGCCAGAAGGCATCTGCCGTTGCTGGACCTATTGGTCCTGTCAGTCTGTATGCCTGTCTGTCTGCCTGTCTGTCTGCCTGTCTTCCTACGTCCCGGGCGTCCCGATGATTACCTACATGCATGTCTGCCTGCCTGCCTACCTGTCTGTCTGTTTACCTGTCTGCCTGCCTACCAACTTGCCTGACCACTTACCTGCCTGCCTGCCTGCCTATCTTGCTGACTACCTGTCTGTCTGTTTACCTGTCTGCCTGAATACCTGCCTGCCTGCCTTTCTGCCAAACTACCTGTCAAGGGGTCTGAGTAACAGCACAAAGCAGCACTCGTGCTCTCTGCCCACGTTTGAATAAAAAGGAGACACAGTTTGTAGAGTTGTGGGGTTGAGGTCCATTGAAAAGAGGTTGAAGACTCACGTGCAGGCAGAGCAGTATATGTCCAGCCAGCCTTACAGCTAGCCAATGTGATGAATCATGTCGTTTTTGGTCATTATTAGAGTTGTAAACCTGGGGGCCTTTCAGTCAGGCTCTCTCTCTCTCTCTGTCTCTCTCTCTCTCTGTCTCTCTCTCTCTGTCTCTCTCTCTCTCTCTCTGTCTCTCTGTCTCTGTCTCAGAGAAACACACATACACAGATTCCCACACACTTGTGCGTGCTGGGAGCCCAAACAGTATGAACTCAAAGTAAACATACAGACAATCCAGCACACAGTCTCTCGTTCCCCCCCACACACACACACTCATACGGATGGTTCTGGTACACCATTGAGCTCATTTAGAAGACAAACGCACAAGGGGGCTGTGTACACAGACGCTCATTGGATCTAATCTGCCGCTAAACCATCCAGAACGACACTTGTTACCACTGCGGAGGACGCCTAAACGTTGATCTGTTCAGCGTGATCGTTCTGCAATAGGCTCGTCCCAATGACGACATTAGTTAGATAGTAAACAAGCAGTTTTGCCTGAACGTGAGAGGTACAATACTGAGCCTCTAAGGGAGAACGCAAGTTAACCCAAGAGAACATGGGTGTTCTGGAAATAACTATGAGAGCCATTACACAACTGTGTAATGGTGTAATGTAACTGGGAGCTGCACAGACAGGGACCGCAAGGCCCTACGTAGTGTGGCCCGGTCTGCTGAGTTCATCATCGGCAGGAAGCTCCCAGCCCTACAGGACACCTACCACACACGATGCCTCAGGAAAGCTGGCAGGATTCTAAGAGACTGTTTCCACCCATCCTTCAGTATTTCTACCCCGTTGCCTTCTGGCAGGCGATACTGAAGCATTCGGTCTCACACATGCAGACTGGACAACAGTTTCTTTCCAAGGGCCATCAGGCTTCTGAATGAACATTGATATGGACACCGATGCACTTCTCCCTAGTTTATTTTACCCAGTCACTTTCAGCTACTGGTTGCACTATCAGCAATATTGCACTATTGTACTTCACTTGTCTCAGGTTCGTATAGGTTTATAGGGTTAGTATAGGTTATCATGTATATTATGTGTATTTAGAGGTTTAGTATACTGTATTGAATAGGGTATATTATTTGTATATTAGGAGGCTTACTATAGCTTAGCTTATCATAGATGTAATCTATGTTCTGTGTACTTATATGATATGTTATGCCAGGTTCGTTTGCGTTGTCTCGTCCAAAGAATTTCAGTGCCCAGTCTGACCCTGTGTTGTTCTGTGCATCTGACAATAAAAGACGTGAACAACCTTTCCGGTCCTAAAGGCATAGTCTGCATTCTACATGCTCTGCAATTCCTGTTTATGCGTCACGTACGTGAGAGCAACTAGGTGTTGGCGCGTGTGTGGCCGTGCGTGCGTGATTTGAGTTGAAGACAACAGGGTTTAAGGCTTTCGCATAGGGCTGTGGAGCCTCAGTGTCAGTGACTCAGCGATGCGTCTGACGTTGTGTCGAGCCCGAGGCAGTACAACAGAGCCCATGGCTACACGCCACCCTGCTCTGCTCCTGCTTCTGATGGGTGGGGGGGGGGGGGTGGTGGTGGCGCGGCCTCCCTCCGTCTCTCTGTCTTCTTCTCTCCGTCCAGATCTCTTCGCCGTCTCTTTTTCCCTCTCGGTTGTGTGTGTTTTTTTCCTCTCTCTCTCTCTCTCTCTCTCTCTCTCTCTCTCTCTCTCTCTCTCTCTCTCTCCCTATTTCCCTATCCTCTCTCTCTCTCTCTCTCTCTCTCTCTCTCTCTCTCTCTCTCTCTCTCTCTCTCTCACCCTATCTCCCTCACCCTATCCCTCCCTCAAACACCCAAGTGTTTCTACCTATCATCTCGGCTCTGCATGCTCCCTACCTCAGTAAGAGGGTCCTCTGTCATGGGTGCCAACTCCTGGATGAGATCCACACAGAAGGCACAGCCGCCAAGCCTGCTGTGTCATCTCCAGCAGCCTCATTCATCTGCCTATGTGTGTGTGTGTTTGTGTGTCCCCTCCCACAGGGACTGAGATCAACGACGGTGTCAGAGAACAGCCCTGTTAGATCACTAGATCCCTGGTCACTAGATCTGGGAAGGTCACAGATGAATGTTTCACACGTGCGCTCGGCCGTGGCAACCCACAGGGTGCAGCAGCTTTTGCGGCTCCCAAAAA
Organism: Hypomesus nipponensis; assembly: GCF_054491055.1. NCBI lineage: Eukaryota > Metazoa > Chordata > Actinopteri > Osmeriformes > Osmeridae > Hypomesus > Hypomesus nipponensis. The sequence continues at coordinate 11,633,672 of NC_140367.1, forward strand.
CAGTCCCTCCTGTCGTGGCAAATGTGCCTGCACGTTGTGCTGTGCACGTTCCCGCTCCCACCGGGAAATGAACTCACCACCTCTGACTTCCCAAGCGCCACCACTACCAACTACGCCAACGAAAAGCTAGCAATTTCCTGACGCGGGTGGCCTTTTACATACTTGAGGAGTGAGTTTCACCACACACCGGCTACACTAGCTGCTCCAAGGCAGGAGGTTTCCCAATTAGATAGAACCCTTGCCAAAGACAAATCTACAGTATTCCATTGCAACACATGGTTATATCAGTACAAGAGTATCTTGTACTGAAATGTAGATAACACACACATAATCACTCTGCACACACACATGTAATACACGCTTATATTCACACAACTCCCTTTCAATGTCTCTCTGTCATTTTTCTCTCATCACACACTATTTTTCTTTCTTTCTTTGTTTCTTTCTCTCAATCTCTCCCACTCACTTCAGAGTAATAAAACCCTTCCTGTCAGCTCACTTGCTAGATAGAACTCAGTCATGAAAGGGTTAACTTTGTTCAGGACAGAGGACTCGGAGGGGAGGAGCCTGAAATGAAATGAAACCTAAGAGGTTCTAAACTCGGGAAACACGTTCTACTAAGTTTAGGTAGAGAGTGATTTGGTTATTTTATACACAGAGATCATAGAAAACAACATCAGTACCAACAGGTGAGAACAGAGAATCAATAATTGAAATACTTGATTTGGCAAAAATGGTTCCGCTTAAATCGGTTGCCAACCGCACCCAATGGAGACAGTGTCTCGACATCCGAGCAGAGAGCAGCGACGCATTCCCCCTACGACAGGAAACACAGAACCCAGGGTGGAGGCTGGGGAGGCGGAGGCAGCAGGATGACTGTGAGCGTCTGTGTCGCACTAGCGATGCATATGCTGTGATACCCTGCTATGTACCCCGCCCTGTTAGGAAGGAGTGCCCTGACAGTGTGAGAGGACGACTTGCTAGTGACGCGCTAGGTCTCGGAGTCTCATGCATGAACCAGTTCTGCCAGATTAAACTCAGTTCATTCAGTCAGTCTAGAGAATAAATCCAACACTCAGTAGAGGTAGAGTACTTGTCATGTTAGGTATTCACCACTAGATATAGATCGACACATTTACAGTATTCTGTACACTTGTAAACGGTGTAGTTCTAAGTGAAATCAAGTCAAGTGATTGGGTATTACACTGGACAAGCTGCTGTCTTGGTAACAACACCTAGACTGTATCATGGGAATAGGTGTTACCAGGATGAGAACATGCTCTGTGTGTGTGCCACCTCAGATCAGCTCCAGGTGGTCCAGTCACTGGTCTGATCTCACCTGGAGTTCTGCCCAGTCACATGCTCAGCAGCAGCAAGGAGAGATCTCAACAAGCTGCAGGTGACTCAAACCAGGCTGCTAGATCAGTGCTGGAGTGTTCATTTCACTGTCAAACATCCACCTTCATTTCTGACGAATAAAGACAATGCTTGTAAGGTAGCTGACTTCATGTTACCAATGTGCATCATTGTGTGATAGACCTTAGAGAATGAATGAGTAAGTGTGTGCTCTGCATGTGACAAAGAGGGGAACATCCAGTCAGGGGAGGTTTGTATGGATGTCAGACTCTCTCCAATTGTCTATGAGTGGTGTACAGGGTGTAGTGATTTACTGGGTGATTGGTTTTGTGATGTAGAGTCCTGCAGTACAGACAGAGTACAGGGTTCAGACACAAGTTGTATTGTAGGAAACATGAGAGGTGTAATGACCACTAAGGTTGTTATGGTGCTTCATAAATGGTGGAGCTAGTTCTGGCATGGCATTCAGGCTGTGTGTTACGTCATCAGCTGATGTCACTCACGCGGTCACCAGCAGGTGTGAAGGTCTCTGCCTTCCCGTTCACAGACCCTGACACACATGCTCACACATCATGTGATACTGTGTACCTGCATGTTGTGCTGTTGCTGCCACCCTCCACCATCCCCAGCTCCTCCATACTGTCTTCTGGATCATCACTACAAGATGTTGGTAATGCTCTGTGAAGCCTGTTGACTTTGCTTCTATAAGTCTACACTCTTAAGTTTACAATGATTCCTGTCCACCAGGGGATATTGTATTTGATGCTCCCTGCCTTGTTATTGTACGTACTTGTGCTATGCAAGCTATGCTCTGATGCAGGGAGTTTCCCCTTAGATAGAAGCACACTGCCAAAGACAAACCTATTTCCATTGCAAGAAATGGTTAAACACGTGTGTTAAAAAGTCTAAACATTAAGTTTGATGTGCAATGACTGTGCTATGACAGCTGCTCCTAGGCAGAACGTTTTCCTATTAGATAGAACCATTGCCAAACACAAAACTACAGTATTGCAAATGGTTAAATCAGTACAAGAGTATCCTGAAGGAAATGTAGATAACATACACATGCTCACTACACACAAACACATCATACTCACACACACTTTTATTCACACAACTTCCACTATTTTTCTTTCTTTCTTTGTGTTACACTTCAGAGTAATAAAACCCTTCCTGTCAGCTGACTTGCTAGATAGAATTCAGTCATGAAAGGGTTAACTTTGTTCAGGACAGACGACTGGGAGGGGAGGAGCCTCTTATCGTTATCTCACTGAAACGAAACCTAAGAGATTCTAAACTCAGGAGCCACGTTATACTTCAGGTAGAGAGTGATTTGGTTATTTTATACACAGAGATCATAGAAAACAACATAAGTACCAACAGGTGAGAACAGAGAATCAATCAGGTGTATCCAATGATGATGTGGCTAGTAAAATACAGACTGTTGCTTGACTGACGTTTGAAAGACTATAGAACTATGCTCTTCTATATGCAGTATTTATATATTGTACAATGTCTGTACGTGATATTCCTTCAATAAAGTACATTTTCAACAATATACTATTATAGTTTTGTTCATGAGTTCATAGGTTCAAAAGATACATAATTTAACTTCTGGTCTTATTCTAGAAATGGCTTCCTGCAGCAGTCTCCTGTCTGAAGATCAGTTCCAGTGTTCTATCTGTCTGGATGTGTTCACTGATCCTGTCTCTATTCTATGTGGACACAACTTCTGCAAGGCCTGTATCACCAACTTTTGGGACAACAGTGACCCGTATCAATGTCCCATGTGTAAAATGACTTTTGATAAGAGACCAGATCTCTATGTCAACACTTTCATCTCTGAGATGGCTGCTCAGTTCAGGAAGTCAGAGCCACTGAAAGCAACCATCAGTTCAGACCTGCGTCCTACTAAACCTGAAGTGTCATGTGACATCTGTACAGGTACCAAGCTCAAGGCCCTGAAGTCCTGTCTGGTGTGTCTGGCCTCTTACTGTGAGACTCACCTGGAGCCTCATCAGAGAGTTGCAGCCTTTAAGAAACACAAGCTGATCGACCCTGTGGAGAACCTGGAGGACAGGATGTGTCAGAAGCATGAGAGACCCCTGGAGCTGTTCTGTAGGACTGACCAGACGTGTGTGTGTCGGTTCTGCACTGAGACGGACCACAAGACCCATGACACTGTTCCTCTAGAGGAGGAGTGTGAAGAGAGGAAGACTCAGATGAAGAAGACAGAGGGAGACATGCAGCAGATGATCCAGGAGAGACTGGAGAAGGTTCAGGAGATCAAACTCTCAGTAGAGACCAGCAAGAGAGAAGCAGAGAGAGATATATCAGGCAGTGTTCAGGTCTTCACTGCTCTGGTGCGCTCTATTGAGAGAAGCCAGGCTGAGCTCATTGAGGTGATTGAGGAGAAGCAGAAAGCAGCAGAGAAACAGGCTGAAGGGTTGATTAAAGATCTGGAGCAGGAGATCACTGAGCTGAAGAGGAGAAGCACTGAGCTGGAGCAGCTCTCACACACTGAGGACCACCTCCACCTGCTCCAGAGCTTCCCATCCCTGAGCACCCCTCCACACACCAAGAACTGGTCTGAGATCAGTGTCCACAGTGGTCTGAGTGTGGGGGCAGTGAGGAGAGCTGTGTCTCAGCTGGAGGAGACACTCAATAAAGAGATGGAGAAGCTACCTGAAGTCAAGCTGAAGAGGATTCAGCAGTATGCAGTGGATGTGACTCTGGACCCTGATACAGCATGTCCATGTCTCATCCTGTCTGAGGATTGGAAACAAGTGAGAGATGGAGGCATAAAGCAGGATCTCCCTGACAACCCAGAGAGGTTTGATCTTTGTGTCTGTGTCCTGGGAAAGCAGGGCTTCTCCTCAGGGAGGTTCTACTATGAGGTGCAGGTTGAGGGGAAGACTGACTGGGTTCTGGGAGTGGTCAGAGAGTCCATCACCAGGAAGGGGAAGATCACAGTGAGTCCTAACAATGGATACTGGACTGTATGTCTGAGCAATGGAGATGAGTATGAGGCTCTGGCTGGCCCCTCTGTCCTCCTCTCTCTGAGCCAGAAGCCCCAGAAGATGGGGGTGTTTGTGGACTATGAGGAGGGTCTGGTCTCCTTTTACGATGTGGAGGCCAGGTCTCATATCTACTCTTTCACTGGCTGCAGCTTCACTGAGAAACTCTATCCACTCTTCAGTCCCTGTTTGAACGATGAAGGTAAAAACTCTGTCCCTCTGATCATCACTCCTGTTACACAGTGAAAAACTAAGATGTGGAAATGCTAGAGTTCAAAATAAAATGTGATTATAAATCTGAACAACAGTTGTGGGTCTGAGTCTGTGAGTCAGTGTCCCACAGACTAAGGCCTTGACTCATGGACTGGGGTTCAAGTCCAGCCTGGACCATTGCCTGCTTTTACCTTACCGTACTACCTTTCCTGTCAATCTTCCACTGTCTGTATCAAACAAAGGCAAACATCTGGTAATTTGTTGTAATCTTAAAACAGGAAATATTACCCAGTCTCCCGTCATGTTTTATGTTTTTATGTTTCACCTAAATGCACCACTGATTGAAAAAAAACTCCTTTAAAGGAATATAAAACCAGATTCAAACCTCAAAAAAAATATGAACACTACCACAATCAGTGAAATGCACAAAACACCACGAGATCCTAACATGGTGCTTGTATTCGTGGACGATGTACAAACACACAGTTGTGTTTCAGGTATGAGGTTGGGGTCCGTCCATTTGGTCAGTCTAGAGAACTAGAGAACAGTCCAACACTCAGTAGAGGTTACAAAGGACAGGAAAGGTTGGGTTGCGGGGTAGGGAATGGGATATTGCTGAGTTATGCTGAGAGAGAGAGAGAGAGAGAGAGAGAGACAGAGACAGAGACAGAGACAGAGACAGAGACAGAGACAGAGACAGAGACAGAGACAGAGACAAGATTAAACCATTTTAATCTTATAAGACTTTCAAACTGTGAGAGACCACAAACATAAATATAGATTTAGCCGTTTTGCTCCTACAGTGCGTGGTCAATCTTAAAATGATCTGCGGATTGTCGGAAGGGGCTAAATTGGGCAGATTATCCTGTGGTGTGTCCCCAGCATTAGAGGACTTGAATACTGCATGCCTTCACAGACCCTGACACACATGCTTACACATCATGTGATACTGTGTACCTGCATGTTGTGCTGTTGCTGCCACCCTCCACCATCCCCAGCTCCTCCATACTGTCTTCTGGATCATCACTACAGGATGTTGGTAATGCTTTTTGAAGCCTGTTGACTTTGCTTCTATAAGTCTAAACTCTTAAAGGGGAGATTGATTGCAAAACCAAATTTACCTTGTCATAGTTGAATAACGACAGTTTGGTGTTTAAAATGAACATACAGTGAATATCGAAGTCCATTGACACCTCTTTCCTATGCAAATCTCAAAAAGAAAATGTTTCGCTGTAAAACGCTAGCTTTTCAACAAAGCCACCGGTGTGACATAGGACCGGGGACCGCCCTTGGCTCTGGTCTGTATCTTTGTCACGCCCCAAAATGTACATCCAGACCAGCCCGAGGTAGCGTCTATCTCCGAAACAAGTTTAGCTGCGCGCTGCTCTGTGTAGGCTACTTATAAGGAATTACAAAGAAGAACGTTTTGAATTATAACAAGGACATTGAAAATGGACCACGGTGGTAAATGCTGTGTTCCAGGCTGTACAGGGAAGGCTAACACTCACAGTCTTCCCAAGGAGCCAAACATTCTACAGGCATGGCTGCTGTTGTCTATGAGAAGATCCCGGCGAAATTCGACACTCAATCATTCATTTGCTCTGAACATTTCACCTAAGACAGTTTTGATCAACCTTGGACAATTTCAAGCAGGATTTGCTAGGAAGCTGAACCTGGAAAGAGGTGCTGTTCCGACCGTATGCTCATTGCAACAGCAAGCTGGAAGGACAGTATGGTGTTGTGCTAACAGTTATTAGCAATGCTAACGTGTCCTGTATATAGCATAGGTAGAATGCTAAATACGTTTCTACACACATCAAATGACTCTAGCTAGACTACCTGTAGTCGGCATTAGAAGGAAGCTTCCGAAAAAATTGCCAGAAAACAAACAGCAGTCTGGCTTATTGCTAAAGCCTGTCTAGATAATCTATTTGAAAGAACTGGAGAAAAGGCAGGTGCTAGATACAGGATACGTTAGCATTGCTAGTAACTGTTACTAGTAACACCTAGAGTAGGCATGTAAACAGTGCCGCTGCTAGCCATTTTGGTGCCCTACGCATAATTCCTTTATGATGCCCCCCCCACCCCCCACCACTACCACAGCTGCCCTGTCAATGCATCCACTTTCTGTGTTTGATATGATGCTAGTTATGGAGTTAATGCGAGCGCGCAAAATTTTGGGGCCTTTATTTGAGTGCATAATAGTTTTTGGAGCATAAACAAAATATGTAAAATAAACAGTCGTTTTTCAATTGGTAGAACCTTGTCTTGTGAAGGTGATGTATTTTTGTCTCTTGATTTTTCAGCCCAACCATTACGTTTCTTAGCATGGTTTTCCAAATTAATTATAAAAATGTAAAACTGAAAGCATGCAGCAAGGAGCTCTCCACCTTTATTACCCATTTAAAAACTATTTTATCAATCGAATATAAAAGCATCATATAATGTACAGTAAAGTAACATCTAGCTGGCGTCAGTTATTTCAAATGCATAGATAATGTTTAACAGTAAAATCTAAATTTAGTTTGCACCTAACATATTTGAGTGTGCTAAAATTAGCAATAACGTCAGCTAGTTCGAGGTGTATGCATAGGCTGACTTTAATTTAGCAGCACATTTCCCTATTAAACAATAATTAAACATGGACTTACCTGAAAGTGATGGTGAGACACAGGCATCGTCTGGCAGTTTATTTCTTTTTCTGCCCCTGACTCCTGTTGTCTTTTTGAGGCACCATCGTAACGTTTTTTGAGCAATTAAATACATTTCTTGTTTTGCCTGTTTTGTGATATACATGCCTAAAAGGTGCGTAATATTTATATAGGCCTACTGAAATAATATCGGCGTTATAATAATTATGATGATTTTTCAGTTGGCAATTTTTTGGTGCCCCCTCAGGACTTGGTGCCCTACGAACAGCACGTAGTGCGCATTATGGGAGCGGCGGCACTGCATGTAAGCTTGTTTAGCTTGCTAACGCAAGAGCATTCTAGGTAGAATGTGTGATGATTTAGCCTAGTTTATTGGCAATGGGGCAAACGTTGTTTCATGTTCCTGACTGTGTTTCATTCAAATACATAACCTGTGTCATGTAAATCTACAATTAAAGATGCATGTTTGTCCAGATCTTTGTCAGGTTATTTTTCAGCAAGATATCTAGAGCTAGCTAACTGAAGCCGAGTTGAATCAGGATATGGTTTGGTTGCTAAGCTGTAGCCTAACGTTCTACCCACCTAAGTCAATCCAGTTTGCTTCAACAACAGAAGTGTAAACATGTAATGTTATCATTTCAAATGATATCTAGTCAATCTGTTGAAAACAGTGTTGTGTAGACATAATAGATTTATTTGCGCGTTTTTATTTCAAGTCTCCACCTTCGGTGTTTCAGTGAGTGCTGCTGTTGGCCGTGTTGCGTTTTTGCTCCCCAGCTTCACTCGTTGAACACCAACCAACCAATCAGCGCGCAGCTCATCTAAATATTAATGAGCATACCATAAAAGGAGAAAAGCTAGTATTTTTTTCCCGGGAACATTTCAGAGTATCTATCAGGGGGCATAGAAGAGCACCCGGGCCATTTTCAACCCAACTAATATTCGGAGACCTTAACGAACAGTGTGACACACCCCAAAAACCCAGTCAATCGCCCCTTTAAGTTTACAATGATTCCTGTCCACCAGGGGATATTGTATTTTATGCTTCCTGCCTTGTTATTGTACATACTTGTGCTACTGTCAAAGACAAACCCATTTCCATTACAGACACACACACACACACACACACACACACACACGCTCACCTGACCCCGGGCTTGCTGCGCCCCTGGGTTGCCACAACACATAAAAGAGTAGAATGTTATCATCATGTTACCATCTATCCTTTATTGTCTCAGGATTTAGAGGTCCCAAGGGGAGAAAGAAAAGGCCTATTTCAATCTCATCTAAATGTATTTAAGTAGAACTTAATACATTTAATTTTTTTTGCACAATTGGAAGTGTGATGCATTGACTTTGTGTACTTATTTAAAACCTTATAAGTAAATACGTTTGTACTTTAAGTATCCAAATGTTTCGCTTGGGGTGAGTCAGAATAGACCAAGGCTAGAATCCCATTCCCTCCCTCCCTTTGAACCTTTCCCTTTCAGACACTCTTGGGCTGTCAATATCAGCCACAACACCGCCAGCTATTTGTTCAGGGATGCTATGATTATCAAGTGAGTTATTGAGGAAGAGTGAATAATGACTACTTAAAGGTGTGCTCGGCATCGATAGGGCAAAAATGCAATCACCAAACAGTCGGAAAAGTGAAAAAGACTCATAAAAGACTGCTGTGCTTGAGAGGGAAGCTGAGAGAAATGATTTGTAATTTCCCCACAGGAGAATCAGAAACGGACGCAACCACAAGAGGTCAATGAGCGCTAATTAGACGTGACAAATACCCACTCGTCGTTGTGTGCACTCGTCAGAAAGAGCCACGAAACCAAGAGTGACAGCAAAGCACAGTGTGACAGCCAGCCAAAGCTAGTTAACTTTTTCTATTTACTTTTCTCACCTTTTCATTTCCCACCATGGGCCTTGTTGGTCGTGACCACGAACGTACGTGTCCGCCGTCCGTCTGTCTGCCACTTGTCCGAGGCTACCATCTGATGTTTCTCTCTCAATTCCCCGTTTCATTTATATTCGAGAATTTCCCCATCCACCGAGATAACGGAGGATTTGCTCCACCCATCGTTCTGGCGAGAAACCCATATAAAAACCAGTCGATCTGGACAAGCTCAGCATAGATAAGCCGTGCGTGGAGTTGCCCGCGAACACTTCAACCAGATCCGGGTCTATAATGACCGAGCGTAAGTTTGTGTGTTTCGTGTCCAGTTACGATCAGGCATAAATCAGTGTGCTACAGGTCCGCTCTGACCTTGCAGAGGGTATTCTCATTATGACTCCGGCTGTGAGGTTTATAGGCTGTGGCTATGTAGGCTCAGTTTAGTGCCTGGGAGATTTAACAGTGACAGTGAAACTCGGGCTCCTATACATTCTCCATAAGCCCCGGAGTCCGGGGAAACCTTATCGGAGATCAACATCCTATTCTGTGCTATTCCGTCTGTTTGATCAGGGCAGTAAACAGGGGTTTGTGGTCTTGGTGGAGAGAGGTGGGCTGTGGGCGGGAGCGTTTGTGTAGCGGGACGGAGCGGCCCCCGGGAAAAGCCCTGCTGCGTTTCCGACGGCGATTTGGTGCGTGTGAGAGTGCGGCGCGCGTGCGGCGCAGTGCCTCAGGCTGCTGAGCAGGCAGGGAGGAGTGTGAACCCAGAGAGGGGTCGGAGGTTATGTTCACAGACTGACTGGGTAAGTGGCTGGCTGGCAGCTCGTCTGTGTTAGCACACACACACACTCACGCACGCACGCACGCACACACACACGCGCGCACACGCACACAAACACACACACACAGAGTCAAGCCTGGCACTGTGACCTCCCAGAGCCAGAACAGGCCATTTACAATGTAAATGACCCAGCATATCCAGGACTTGTCTAAAATGCCATTACTCAGGCGGATATTGTGAAATCAGCAATTAACTCCCCCAAAATAATGGTAGACTGAAAGGTTGTTGCTGGGAATTTTAATTAGGCTAGCGGTTTGCTTCTCAGGGGAGTCTGTGGTCACTGGTGACAGAGAAGAGGTTAAGTCAACCCTGGTGCCACTGGTAGTTTGATACAGATAGAGAACACTCCGCTGGTAAAGGGCTGTCTGTCAACACTGCAATGACGAGCGCTTCTCATTTGGGGTACGGGTGTGTGTTTTGGGGCATCTGTTTCTGTGTTTAAAGCTGAAATGAGCCCTTTGGGTTGTGTGAGTGTGTGCGTGTGTGTGTGTGTGTGTGTGTGAGAGAGAAGGGTGGACTTGACAGCTTGGCCATCCATGGCACAGCAGTGTGGAGTGTGTGAGGGGGTTTGTAGAGCATGCTATATGGCACCATCCGGAACCACCATCGCCAAGGGCCCCTCGGTTCTCTCCATGACGCTAATTGTTTGACAGGCCTGAATTATCTCTGTTGCCCTTCTTTTCCCTTTCACCCTCTGAGAACCCCCCTTCTCGTCCCTTTCCCATTTGACTCACTTCATTAGAAGGGATTTAAAAAAAAACGCCTTCAGATAATATTTGTTCGCAATGTGTGTATGTGTGTGTGTGTGTGTGTGTGTGTGTGTGTGTGTGTGGGAACGAGAGACCGTGTGCCAGAGAGTCTGTTTGTTTACTTTGTGTTAATACTGTTCGTAAATCCCAGAGATTGTCCCTCTCAAAGCCCCTTACAACAATGCAAGACCGACAAGATGTTGGGTGGAGACTTCAGTGTCTCCTTCCACAGTGCTGTTCCTTCCCTTGCGGGTGTCACTACAGAACTATGGAGAGACCAAAAGATGACCCTCCCTCCACTCCAATCAGACAGGATTCCATTAAACCACTCCTCCAATCACGTAGGACTCTCATGAACCTTTCGTCCTGTCCTACAGGACTGTATTAAACCTCTCCTTTTGGAATCCATATCTGGAAACGTACTGTAACTCCATGAGTTGTTTGCAAGTGCAAACAACTAGCGTGCTGTTATAAACAGTACAAACGATGTAAATGCTCAAGTACATAGGATAAAAGTGGGTTAGCATGTGAGACTTCTATTTGAAGGTAAAATCTCCCTGCCTGATATGTGTAACTGTACTTTGCAAATTACTGGAAAAAAATACAACACCTACAGTTTGCTTGACGTCTTTGTGTCAAATTCCGGTCCAAGCAATCTCGCCAAGTTAATTAATGTCACCTTACTGGCAAATAAGTTGATTTGAGCAATTACAATATATCCCATAAATACTAACCAATAAAAAAAAAAAAAAAAAAAAAACGGAGCTATGATTGGAAATGTATATCCTCCCCACCGCCCCCCCACCCCCCACCCCTCACACACGATTGTCCCTGTCATCTGTCATCCAACCCTAGGCAGCACGTCTGTTCCCAATCTACACTTAGTCATCGCGCTCTCGTCTCTACGTTCATAAACGGTTGTCCGCTCAACAAGATTATCCAGTCGTACAAAGTCTTGGGATGTTATGTCTATGTTTACTTTTTGTTCTTTGTAGACACAGTGAGGATAAGGAGGCGCTTTCCTCTGGCCCAGCACCATCGGAACTGGTCTGGAACCTCTGAGTTCAGCTAGGAGGTTCATCAACGGACTCAGACTCAGACTAAAGTGCCTCTGGACCCAATTAGAATAGAATTGGATGGATACAGCCAAAAAGAGCAACAAAATGTTATCTTGGCTAAGTCTCAATAGTGCTCCCCTGAACAGTCATTGTAGTAAACACGCTCCATATCAGATAAACGGTTGTGATTGGCCCAGACCAGATTCCGGTTCGAGAAATCTGTTTGAATGGGTGGGTGGCCACACCCATCTGCCAGAGCAAATTAAACATGAGCTGGTAGATTCATTCCCAGGCTAGCATTCCCCTGGTATTGTGTGTGGGTGGTTGTGCAGTGCCTTGTCTGGTCTCTGTGTCCACTGTTAAATTATATTGTGTATGTGTGTGTGTTGTTAGGGTTAGAGTCAAGGTTGACCCAGGTCAAATAAACCCTATACAAGAAAGACAGAAATCGAGCATTTGTTACAGGGTTGTCTGCAACAGATATATCTTCTGGAAAGTTCTGATAATACAATGTCAATTGTGGTTTGTGTCAAGGACTGGTGAGAAGCTCGATTCCGGCACCTTCTTCCACCTGAGTCGAGACGGAATCGTGTGTCTGTGTGTGAGCATGTGAGGTGTGTGTGTGTGTCAGAGTGAGTGTGTGCATGCGGGCTGGTGTCCACACTCCGATACCTTGTCTCTTGCTTGGTGGCGTTTCCATGCAGAGTCACAGCTCCCCTAGACCTCCCAGGAGGGCATTAGGCCCAGCCAGGCAGCAGGAAGTGCGGTGATAAGATTACTCTCTGCTGAGAGCATTGCTATTGCACAGCCTGCAGTTCAGTTAGCCCTGCTCTCTCTCACTATCTCCATCTCGCTTCTTCTCTCTCTCTCTCTCTCTCTCTCTCTCTCTCTCTCTCTCTCTCTCTCTCTCTCTCTCTCTCTCTCTCTCTCTCTCTCTCTCTCATTCTCTCCCTCCCCCCTTCTTTGTCTCTGCCTCGGTCTGTGTGTCTCTTTCCACCTTTGTGATTCGCCCAGTGGAGTGTGTTCGTAGAGAAAGGTATTTTGCCTCCACAGGGTTAGGTGTGTGAGGCTGTATGGGATTCAATTGAGATGGCTTTGTTATTCATTTTTGTTTCCAACCCCTGGAGATGTGCGCCGGGTGAGATGTTTTCGCCAAACTCTCCCCACAGGGCTGAGATCAAAGGGGTTTAAATACCTGTTCATCATGTCCTCCAGCAAAACCCAACTATGGGACAATTATGAGAGCCCCATTACATTAAGTGCCCAGTATGTTTCATACTTGGAAGACCAATAAATATACATAGTATACAAGGTTTGGGAAATGTGACTGCAGAATGTCTCTCTCTCTCTCTCTCTCTCTCTCTCTCTCTCTCTCTCTCTCTCTCTCTCTCTCTCTCTCTCTCTCTCTCTCTCTCTCTCTCCCTCCCTCCGTCTCGAGGATGTGCTTTGTCCAGTCTCAGCCATTTTTCCTCGGCTGGTCAATAGGGGCCGTGCTGACTCAACCCTGCTGATTTAAGGACTGAACCTCCCCCGGCCAACACCACTCAGAGTGGACAATAACTAACTCTCTATTTCTCTTTTTTCTTTTCTCTTTTTCTCTCTCTTTTTCTCTCTCTTTTTCTCTCTCTCTCTTTCTCTCTCTCTCTCTCTCTCTCTCTCTTTTTCTCTCTCTCTCTTTTTTTCCTTTCTCTTTCTCTCCCTCTCTCTCACACATTTATTTTCTTCTCCCTCCCTCTTTCTGTCCCTCTATCTCTCTCCAGTTCCTGAAGTCTCTCTGACCCTCTCTCCCCCTTTCTCATTTCGTCAACCTCTGTAGACTAGAGGATGGGTTCAGCTTACCTAAACTTCACTCTGTTGAACAACAGCATCAGACTGGAGAGACAGGACCTGGTTCGCTGTCTGACCCATCGTCAAACCATTCAACCAATCAGAAACAACAGTGGTTCTTGATAAATCGCTTTAAAGAAAAGATCAATGGATGTATGTAGACATTCTCTATCACACTTTATTCACATTGGCTTTTTAAATATGACAGCACAGTTTTGATTTTTACCTCTTTTTGTGTAATTTTTTTGCTCAGCAACAGAACAGCGATTTGGCAGAATGCAATTTAGAAGTATAACATTCTCTGGATGCAGCCCATGATACATTTATACATTGAGAGAAACGTTAAAACATGATGGTTGATTAACTATATCCCATTCATGCACCCATTCTGTATAATACTCTACCTAATATTTATTTAGAGACACCATTGAATAACTATACAGTTCAAGTAGCTAAACAAAAAGCCTTCAAGACCGCTGTGAAAAACCTTAAATCATTTTACGATGCTCACCTAAAGCTTCCTACTTCCTCCTCTCACAGACAAAGTAACGCTTGACCAAACAGTGCTGATCACTCCACTTAAAGTCCTCCATGGATACTGCGCCACAGTTGTTGGACAGTGGCATCTCCGGAGCCCTGCCACCCTCCCAGTGATGCCACTTGACTGGGACATCACTGGTCCACATCCAGAACCCTAAGATACGGCTCTGTCTCAGCCCCACCCACGCGTGACCTGAGAAACCAGCAGACCTCAGCTTCTGCTTAACCACTATCTGATCGTGTAATGACGTGATGGTCAGCATGCCGTCGTGGTTGTCGAAGCAGTACTTTAAGGCTTCTTCCCAGTCCATTTTCTGATAAATTATCTCCACGGTCATTAAGTCTTGGGGGGGGGGGGGGGGGTTTGATGTGAGAGGGAAACACAGTAGAGAGGATTTTTGCATACGTGTAGCACAGTGGAACATAAAACCTTTTCAAAAGATTTTTAAATATAATTCTTATATATAATTTATTGAAATTATATTGATCAAGTGGGTGCTTGTTTCAAATCAAAGTGTATTACATCTTTGAACCACCCAAAAAATACCGTGCTCTCCCATCTTGACCATGTCAGTGCTTCTTTTAGAATCAGTTGCACAGTACTCACCTTTATAACATAAGGCTTGGAATGGCCCGACGCAGTCCTTAACAGAAACAATATATATTGCAGTAGATACAGTCAAGATTGAACAATTATTTATTTTGTTATCATATCGTTTGATGTTTCCATAGTCAAAACACGCTCCATCAGACCACTGCCAGCCATCGCTCTTCAGACCAATCCAGAAAGAAGAGCCGCTCTTAATCTGCATAACCTCATCATACTGACTCTGGTCTCTAATGACAGCCAGGTCAGTGTGTCTCTGCTGACAGTAAGAACGAGCCCCGCACCAGCTCATCCTCTCAGGGATCAGGATGTATCTGTAAGAGGAACCAATGTCTACCATGCACACAGGAACACACACACACATACACACACAGCAGGCATAACCAAAGTACTACATAAACAGGCAGCAAAAACACATTGACTTGGTATCAAGTGAGTTTGTAATTATTTTGTCATTCAATAGTGAAGTAGTAAGACTCTACCTTTGTGATGACACATAAATGGCAGTGGCAGGGTACAATTCTCCCATTTAATATTGTTGCTAGTTGTGACTGTTGCACAGTATGGGTCATCTATACTGGTAAAGTTTGACCACGGTGTGTAATCAACAGGGTCTCCATAGGACCACCACTGGCTGGTAGTTTTACGATGGAGACCGGTCCATAAAAATAGATATTCTTGAGGCACAATGTTGTCTTTATCACTGTACATAGTAACAAGGTCAGTGAAATGTGTCCGGCAGTAAGTCTGTGCATAAGACCAGTTCGGTTCGTCTTTACTTATATAAAACTGCCTGAGGTGACCATCGATAATTAACTCGCCTTCATTTATAGACTCACACTTGACACCTGAGAACAGAATATGTAAGGTGAATTACTATAGGGTATACAGTGTCATCCACCTAGGAACACAATGTATGTGCTGAAGTAGAGAAATCTCATGTCACACATGTATGTTGTGCTGCGTGGAATGCGTGATCGCGTCATGCTTGCCTGCGCAGAGGAGCAGAAGTAGAACATTCATCTCCATGGCGATGCCGGGGTCGGAGTGTGTGAGGGGAGGTTGTGGGGTGGAGAGGTGGAGTGAGAGGGTGTCAGAGTGCAGACAGGGACGTCGGAGGCAGTTTGTAGTCTTTGACCTGTAAGCCAGTTCAGCGTCAGTCTGTGCCTGTATCAAGCATCCGCTTAGTAATTAACATTGATGGTTAACAGGGATCTATATCATCCTATCCCTCCAAATCCAGCAAAACAGTGACCAAAGAATTGCATTCCTTAATCGTTACGTGTGCCAAGCAAAACCTTTTCACTTTTCATTACTGAGAACCTTTCTGATTATCTGCCTGGCGTCTCGTACTGTGCACAGTGTTTATGGTACCGGTCTATTGCTGTAGCATTTGGACATATATCACTCTTAATTAAAAGAAACGTTATCACACAGTCTTTATCCTATTTAGCCTTTATCAAACATTATTTTAAGTTTCAACGGACAATTCATTTCCCATCATTTAAGTTTTACGGTGAGTTTGATAGGGTTGCATTGTTTTCCAGTGGAATGTTTAATAAAGTTGTGAATGGCCTACCTGGTGAGGAGGGTCAGTGTGTGTGCTGCCCAGCAGAGTGACAGCGAGGGAAGAGAACAGAGTTTATATGTGAAACTCTGCTCAAGAGATAGCATCGCTAATGAAAATGATCCCGCATGACACCAACCATTCAACAAAGAAATCATGCAAAACAAATGAGTCCCTGCACATTGGGTTTGTTCATTACTCATTTAATTTATAAAGTGAACGCATGCATTTCCACACCTAACATGTGTCTGTTGGTATATTTGACGGACAGGGACATACATAGTATTTACAGGTTGTTTGTTTAACCAGAGGGTAATTAGCTGCTGGTCGTCTGTTTAACGGCTGATTCATCAATTCATCTTTAACATCTGAATGAATTGATTAATAGCAACGGGTTTACCACTATGTACTAATGTAGCTTGGTAGGGGTGTACAAAAATCTGCGTCTGTAATACGTCAACAATTATCTATATATTGCTCTGAAGTAAAAACGTTAACAATGAAATAACATAAGAATTGGATGGCTGACGTACTTCTTTATTCAAACACATTTTGGTTATTATTCAGTCAGATTGACCATAAGGATATTAATCAAACACATTTTTATCATTGCATGATGCTTGCATGGTCACAATTCCTGTATTTTGTTCCTTATATTGATTTCTAGAAATAATTGTATTACAACAGGTAATCAAGAACGAAGACCTAACACTGGTCCCACTCAGAATCAGATGCTATTTACATTTAAATAAATAACTCACAAATAAAAGGACGCTTGACCAAACAGTGCTGATCGCTCCACTTAAACCCCTGTAAGTCTACTGCGCCACAGTTGTTGGACAGTGGCATCTCCGGAGCCCTGCCCCCCTCCCAGTGATGCCACTTGACTGGGACATCACTGGTCCACATCCAGAACCCAAAGATACGGCTCTGTCTCAGCCCCACCCACGCGTGACCCGAGAGACCAGACTCTCTTTTCATCCGTGCTTCGAGCACATTCTGATCCTCCTGAGACATGATGGTCAGCATGCCGTCGTAGTGCTCAAAGCAGTAGTCCCGAGCGTCCTCCCAGTTCAGTTTGGGCTCGGTGACGCGCTTGAAAGCCACGTTTCCTGGAAGACAGAAACCCAAGAATCCTCAAGGTTATACACGAGAAGAACTCAACAAAACCACAATTTTGAACTGAAATCAGCACCAAGTTCTGAGACTAGCTTCGCCTTGTCAACGGCTGTGTTCAGATTACAGCTAAGCAAGTAGACAAGAATAAGAGAACAACCAGTCAAATACTATAAAAAGAGCTAAATGTACAAACAGATCTTTCTAACGAGTGGACTACTTACCCTTGGAGCAAAACACGTCATACTTTGCCTCCGAACATTTCTTGGAAGATATTGTTTTCCCAGGTTGTGTCAAAATAGTACAATCATACTGAGTAGAGAATTTCCAATTTCGGAAGTGTGAGCAGCCTTCATCGTCCCACTTCCAGTCATCATGCAGCAAACCGATCCAGAAAGGAAGGTCACTACTCTTCCCCTTCTCGATGACCCGTATGTTCTGGCTGTGGTCACTGATGCTGGCCAGGTCACCATGGTGACGCCGGCAGTACCTCAGGGCGTCACACCATGTCTTCTGGTGTTTAATTAGAGTGTACGTTCCTTTGGCTGTGGACAACACAACATTTGCATAACTGAGAACGACCAACATTGTAACGTATTCGTTTGTTTTCAGATGAATATAGATAACAGTGGGGCTTTTCAAAAGACGCTATCTACTGACTTACCATCGCTGCACATAAAAGGTTTGTGGTCTGTGCAGTTAAAAGCAATCCATGTATTATTGTAAATGCCTTCACACTTTTGATCTTGAACAGTGAAGTTTGCTAATGATGGGTTAAATGTCATAGGCTTTCCATTTGACCACCTGGATCTGTTTGTAGCCCTTTTGAGACCCAACCAAATCGACAACGTACTAAGACTCCTAATTTCTTCGCAATCTTTATCGTCATACAAAGTGATTAAGTTAGAATCCTTTTTCTTGCAGATGTCCTGTGCGGTAATCCAGTTGACCTTATTGACCGACTGATCGAAATATAATTTTCGGAGGCGATGTGATGAGGTCTGGCCAAAAGAAACTGAGAAAACATACATATTTTATTATACTTTTGCTTGATGTTTAGTACTGTAGGAGTCGTAGTCTGAGATCTTAATGAAGTCCAGAGTAAGTTAATATCTCTCTTACGTGAGAGCATGAAGAACAGAGGGGTCATCTCCATGGTTTCAGCAGGGTCACGGTAGGTCCTTTGAGAGGCAAGGTTAGACAGTATTTGAGTTCTGTAAAATAAACTGGACATTCAAAATTAAGCTCAAAGGGATATTTTACAAGTACAGTACACCACAAGTACAGTACATGTACACAAGGAAAGTTATGTTGCTTTTGTTTTCTCTTACAAAATAATAATACACGAGACAATGAGATGCGGTGTTCATTGTGCTGCGATAAATTGTCAATGATACTGTCCCAATCAAGTCTCATAACACAGACTTTATAACATCCTGGACATCCTGAACATCCGTGTTATAATTATATTCTGGACACGTACAGTACCGTATACAGAAGGACTAACACACAGTGTTGAATTGGTGTACAATTATCTTGATCTTTTTCCAGCTGGTGTGCTTGAAGTGTTGGATGTCTCTTACCTGCTCTGGTGTGATGTGTGCAGAGAACCAGCACCCAGTCTGTGATATATAAAGTGCGCATCTCAGCCTGACAACGTTCTTACACTTTGCCATCCACGTGTACACAGTCAAAAAAATTCTGTCAGGTTGATTATTAACCCAACAAACTGTAATCTAGCGTGGTGACCATGTCAGGCAAAACTAGCTTCTAGCGGTGTGGGCTGCTTAACTGGAGGCCCATTGTTCTTCTCAAAAAACAACTTACTTCCTGAAATTGACATTTGAATAGGCGCATCATAGCCAAATGACATCCAGCAAGCTGCCGTGGTTCTTTTGTTTCGTCTGTTCCAACAAATAGCCTACGTGGCCTGTAGTGATATGGTCTAGTGTTGTTGACTTGTGTTATCGCAGCAAAATATTGTGGGAGGAGACAGACAAATTCATTCAGACACCCTTATTTTAGAGCTGTACAAATACAACACAGAGTTTGTTTGGTGACTCAGAAATTCATTCATTTAAAGAATAATTGAGTTTGAGTCTACCATGTATGTAGTTATGTGGCTGACTGTTATCCAAAGCCACGTACAGGGGGATTTGAACCTGCAACTTCTCAATATGCAGTTGAATGCTCTACCTCCGAGCTACCCAGGTCTTGATCTTCCCTGTACACTGTTTATTTTATGATGAATACCTACATGCAAATCCTTTCTGGGTCCAGTTTTCTGTGAACTTCACAGCCCTTCAGTTAGCCGGATCGTGGAGACGACATTGTTGACAAACATGCAAACTCATTCAAATCAGCTTTCAAGGGAATGAATATGCTGCTTTGTACAATGGTAGGTGCCCAAGCTTGATGATGAAACCGGAATACAGGCATATATATTTTACTTCTTTTAAATGTACTTATATCATTTAGTTGAACTTCAAATGAACCCCTTGTTCAGCATTGTGTGGCATCCGGAAACACAACCCTGTCGTTCTGTCCGACACTACCTATTCAAACCAGTTCACGCTCCTTCAATTCCTGTCTAACTAGGACTGTTTTCGGGCCTAATCCGTCCATGATACGTCTGGTGCACTGGAAGCTTCCCGGCCCCGCTGACTGACTGATGTGAACGTCAGACTCCTAACGTCTCTAACGACTCCCCGACGAGAGACATGACCCCATCATCATCCTGTAATGCGCTGCGGCTCAGCTTTGTCACGCCTCAATGGTCCAGTCCTGATGCCAGCTCCTGGAACTGGAAACTGCCGTCCCGGGCTCCTGGTAACGACCCCGGTGTTGGGGGGGGGGTGTTTGAGGGGGTAGGAGGTGAAAGCCCGCGCCAGCCTCGAAGCACACTTCGTTATTGTAGCAGCGGGCCAGCGGGCAGCTTTGTGAGCCCTAACTGCAAACCTGGAGGTCGGCACTGGGACCAGCTGTTTGTTCCACAGAAGAGGCTGTATTCAATGGACAGCGAAAGCATAACGACTACGTCGACGCGTGTTATTGTACACCGTAATTGAAGATAAAGTCAGATGAGCCGTGCCACCCAATCAGGACTGACCCTGGCGCTGATCTCGAGGAGAGCAACGTTGGCTGAGCGTCAATCCCTACAAGAGGCGGAACAGAACCAGGATGAAGACGGAAAACAAGTAGCAGCCTGTGCTGCAGACATAAAGCTGGTCGGACCGTTGCATGTGTCACGACGGGACTCCAGGAGATGCAAATCACCTATTTCCAAAAAGGCACAAAAACCTAGAGAGGGAGAGAGAGAAAGACAGTGAGAGAAAGAGGGGGGAGAAAGCGTGGGGAAGAGAGACTTAGGCTTTGTCTATACTTCCTCCTCTTCGGATAACAGTGTAGTTTGTCATAAAACATTTATTATTGCAGCAAAAACTGTAGAAAACACATCTGGTCGTGGTCAAAGCTTTTGGATCACGAAAACATATAGTAAATAGGTAATACCATGGCTGAATTGTTATGGTCTTGAGTAGTTATTAGGTTGTCTGGTTCGTTACTTGGCTGTCATCACTGCTTTGTGAAATGTCAACGTTTGGAAAAAACCCGCAAAAGATTCTGTCTCGGCTCAGACCAGTGACCATGTCTAGTTCTGATCAAGTTAACTGGCATTTAAGGTTCTCATCTCTCAACGTTCTTGTCCTTGTTATCCTAAATGGAGACACAGTAATGTGCGAGGCCACAGTGGTACTTATGTCATACAGGTACTTAAAGGTGGATAGGATTACACAATAGGGCACAGGGCAACTGCTCTCACAGAGGTCCTACGGTGGCTGGAGAGGGACAAACCAGTTCAGCATTCTGCTGAACACAGGGCTCATTTGACTTCCAAATATCCTTCAGCGTAGCGATGTAATCTGGACGACACCGTGAGTGATGTACACCTCTAATGACAGTGACAGAAATTGTTTTATATTGTCACAGGGATGCTTTTACACGCACAAACGGACTTTAATCTCCCTTGCTCCACTGAATGTTGTAACACTTCACATGGGCTTTTGATATTTGAGACAGCCATGTTTGAATCGAGACAACACAGGGATTTTCTCCGTCACACACTTGAGAGAGAATTTGAATCAGGCCCTTATTAGCATAATCGTCTCTTTCTCTTCTAAGAATCCCATGGACAAGAACACTTGGCAGCTGTGTGACGTGAACTGCCTGTGTGTGTGTGTGTGTGGGTGTCAGTGTGTGCGTTTGTTTCTCCTTTTGAGGCGCCTAAGCACCCTATAGGCAGCTCTTTTCAGTCGCTTCTCTCTGTGCCAGGAAAGTGCCGGAAGGCTTGCGCTTAAGTGTGTGTGTTTGTCACCAGGCCAGCGGAGGACGCAGACCCCATGTGAAGGCACAGGGCACGCTGACCCTTAGAATGCGGAGAGCGGCAAACTCAGAGGGGAAAATGGGGACTGTCAAACCAAGTCCACGCACACTCACACCGTGCGCTCGACGCCACTTCGGCGGGGAAGTGAGGACCGGAGGGTCGGCGGGCGCCTGGAAGACGCTGATACCGCCACCCCCGCTCTCTGTCGGAAGAGGAGGGGCGACGGAGTTCATCGTTCGCTCCGGGCTGACGAGCAGCTTCTCTCGTCGCTCGAGCGTGTGCGTGTGCGTGTGTTTGTTGGTTTGTTTGCAAACTGTGTTTGTTTATTGACGTGATGGCTTCTTCTTACAGAAGGGTGGTGGAGGGGGGGCGGGGTGTGGAGGGTGACAGAGTAGACGGCGTTTCTTTCGGAGGACCTCCAAGCCGTCATAGGGGGAGGTGAAACTCAGAGCCACACCCCCTCCCCTGAGGGCTTTGACTCGACCCTCTACTTGACCTGGGTACATCCAGCATTCGAGACGTTAGCTATGGAATAAATGGAGAGTGTGTGTGTGTATGTGTGTGTGTGTGAGGGGGGGGTGTCCGTGTGAGCCCGGTGAAGCGAGAGACGGTCACGGACTAAAAGGGGAAGTTCACGGCAATCAATAGAACACGATCTCATGAGGGGACGGCGCGGGGGGGGGGTGGATGAGATATTGGATGGCAGTGGTCAGGGGGAGCGGTTTAAGGTTAGCGGATCACTGGCCCCAGCATGCCAGAGCTGGAGTGTGCGTGTGTGTTTGTGTCTGTGTGAGAGAGAGAGAGAGAGAGAGAGAGAGAGAGAGAGAGAGAGAGAGAGAGAGAGAGAGAGACTGTGTGTGTAGCTGTATGTGTGGGTGGGTGGGTGGGTGCGTGGATTCACACTGGAGCGGCAAGCAGGGTTAAGCCACGGCAGATCCGGTCGCCACTGGAACGAACGCTCCATGAATGACAAATAGATTCGAGGGCAGAGGGAAGCTAACTGGAGAGCCTGTACGAGAGCCAGAACGTCTGCCTGCCCACCTGAGGCGGGCAGACGTTCAAAGTCACCCCCAGCCCCCCGGCTCCACTGCCTGGGTCAGGAAGAGGGGTTGAAGGGGTCTCACAATCTCTGGTTTAATGATTGATGCGAGAACATTAAGGGACCTCAGTCCAATGTGATAATGATTAAGGAAGAAAGAACAGCTATTATGGGATGTCGCCACAGCTGACAAGGTGGTCACAGACAAGAAACAAGCCGTGTTTGTGGATTTGTGTTTTCTCGGTTGCGGGCCTATATGTTTGTGAGTGTGTTAGTGATAGTGTGTGTTTTTATTTCTATCAATAATAATGTTGTCATAATAGTGACTTACTGACTCCTGATGAGCTATTTCCCTTGGGTTGAACACTCGGTGACAATTGGCTGGTGCTCTAGTCTGCTCCCACCCTGAGTGAGTCTGCAGTGGGGAAGCCTGGTTCCATAGAGTTAGCATTCTGCAGGGACGGTGGGTATCCTGGGATGTGGAGTCCAACTCCAATGTCATTACTGGAGAATAGATGGTTTCAGGAGGAGTAGATGGGCAGATGGGCAGATGATCTCACAACACTGCTATGGGGAAGGAGGGAGGGTGGGTGGGTGATGGATAGAGGGAGTGAAGGAGAGAATGAGAGAGAGAGAGAGAGAGAGAGAGAGAGAGAGAGAATGAGAGAGAGAGAGAGAGAGAGAGAGAGAGAGAGAGAGAGAGAGAGAGACACAAAGCAAAACTTTGGCACAATTTTCACAACCTTAACGTCATGTACCAATTGCTCGACCCAATTTATCACTGCTTTACACTCCCTTGTCTGCATTAGACTCTGACATTCCTTGTTTGCACACTGATGTCAATTACACATCACCTTGTTGTCGAAACACTACACAATGTTCAGTTGTTGCTAACACTTCTCAAGTAAACTCTCAAAGCATCAACCTACAACACACAACTATTCAAATCTCTAAACACTCAGGACTACAGCATAAAAAGGGCCTTGAGTCTCTGTTTTGTTTGGTAAACAATGGAGAACTTAGAACATATCAACAACCAGAGAAGGAGAGGGGTAAGAGTGAGAGGAGGAAGAGGAGGACAAGGAAGAGGACAAGGAAGAGGACAAGGAAAAGAGAGGACAAGGAGAAGGCGGAGGAGGAAGAGGAGAAGAAGGAGGAGGTGGAGAAGAAAGAAGAAGGAGAACGGTGATCTCTAATGAGATTCGGGCCACCGTGGTTGACCATGTGCTCAACCATGGTTGGAGGCTGGCCAGAGGGTCCAACCAAATCTCAGCCGCTTCACAGTTGCTGCCATCATTAGAAACTTTTGAATGGAGAACAGGTATGAATTATGTTTGCCTTGTGTGCTGAAATCTTGCATATCAATAAAATACAGTGTGCTCACTGTATTTGTATTTTGCAGGACTGAAAGAGAACCACACCGTGGAGGAAGAACATGCACTTTCACAGCCAAACAGAGACTGACATTGTGAAAATGGTTTGCGAAAACAAATGGATCACACTCCGACAGATACAAACCAGGATCCTGGCTGACTATGCCACATTCAGAAACATTCAGACCGTCAGCCTCTCTACACTGTACCGTGTTCTCCGCAGGAATGCCATGCAGATGAAACAAGTGTACAGGGTCCTATTCGACCGGAACACAGACCACATCAAGTAGTTACGGCGAGAGTTTATAAGTCCCATACATTCAGCACTGACACATGCATGTATTGCACCTGTAATGTGTCTCACTGTAGCCCACCGTGTTGACCCATCTGTGTCCATACTATACAGTAACTTGCATTATCATGCTGTCTGTTCCAGCAGATCCAGGAGCATGACACAGCTAATGATCTATATGAAGACATGAATACATATTCATTGATGAGGTTGGATTCAACCTGGTGAAGAGGAGGCGCCGGGGCAGAAATGTCATTGGCCAGCCCACCATTGTTGAGGTCCCCACCGAGCGTGGTGGGAACATCACTTTGTGTGCTGCAATGGGTTGAGCAGGCCCGTTGACAGTACTGTACTGTTTAAAAAATATAACTTTTTTTACTGCATATGTGTGCTGTTTTGTGTTTGACTATGAAAAAATTTGGCCGACACTGAGACATTTTACAAAAGTTGAAATGGCTCATTCTCCAGAGTCATTGTCATTCATATGTTGTGTTCCATTTTGAGAATTGTGTTTTCAATTTTGCACTACTGTGTGCTGTGAATGCTTGGTAGTGTGCAGCAAATGCTTATTGTGTGTACTGTTATGAAGGGTGTGTGTGTCATTTCAAAGTTCCATTTTGTAAACAGGTGAGAGATTTGATGGCAGAGTCATCTTGCAAAGGGAGTGTCAGGTTAACCATTTTGTGTGCGAGGTTTTGAGTGTGCAGTTTTGAAAAGTTATTATTTTGAAAAACGTGTGTTAACAATTGTGAAAAACTGTAATTTGGTGACTATTGGGTTTGCTTGTCCCCAACTAGAGATATGATTGATATGGCGGTAGGGAATATGTTAATATGAACTGACTCCAATTTTGAAATGTGTATATCCTGGTACTTGTTTTCTCGAGCTCCGGATAGCCAATCACAGAGAAAGTCGGAATCACGCGGTAACATTAGCCAGCCGTCCGCATCGTGTTTTTTCTCTCCACAAGAGCGTTGACTTCATTGCCTTTCTTCCTTACTATTGTTCACTTCACCTGTCTGTGTTCTGATTCGTCAAAAGATCAGGTGAAGTGGCGTCTGGATCAAGCGGAAAGCTAAATGTTCTCTCTCCTGGGCATGTGTGGTGGGAAGGCATCCACTGGTTTCTGCTTTGCTCCCCTCAGATGGCAGACAGTCAGCCAACTTGTTGAGAGGGCCGTTTTCATTTTCATCACTTCCTGTGGTGTGACCTTCTCTTTCTGAACAACGTGTAAGTGCTCCATTTAACTGACCTAACTTGTCAGTCCGATGCAGACACGGTGTTGCCACAGCAACGGGGAGTCTGTGGATTTATGCATTTTGGTGTGTATTGCAACACTTGCCGGATGCAAGGAAAGATTGGTCTGCAATGACAAGATGATTGACTCAAAAGGGTCATCAGTAATTCATTTTCTGGACTAATTCTTTTTTTTCTAAATCAGCAAGTACATACATAAATAAACAATAAAAAAGACAGATGGTTCAAGAATCTTTATTTTTCTGTTTTTATCTTACTCTAAAGCGAAACACATTTAAAACCCAGTCTTGTGTTGCGGTAAGATGCTGTACTAAATCAACAGGACATGGTTTATGTGAAAATCAATGTTTGCCTTAAGAGAAAAAGAACATCATGCTTTCACATATTCCTATTATTCTCAACAGGGCTGTTGCTACAGTGCAGGGCAACCAATGAATCACAAGTGTTGACAAGTCAACTTGACAGCTTATTGGCTCACAGCCATGTGTTCTGTTTAGCTAACTGTGGTTATATTTCAAATAAAAGGTGACACGCATAAATCATGTATGCAGCTTACTGGAATTCTGTCATGTTCACAGACAGATTTGAGAAATAATCATAGCTTTTACTGTAGTAAAGCTATGTAGAGTGTGCCAGAACTCAACAGACCCAGTCTGATCTTTGACATGATTAGATATGTTTGAAGTTGCAGTTGAATGGGTCTCACATCTTTCTTTTTTTATATTTCAAGTTTATTTACTATTTGAAGCTAGTACAAGTAGGCCTGCGGGGAGACTGACATACTTGGCCATACTCCTTTCAACAGTTTTTTTAGTCGTCTGACCAGTATTGTGCAGAGAACGGATGTCAGATGATTTTGTTTCAGTCTTTCGGCAAATAAAAATCTTTTTTAGTCTTAGCTTTGGTCACTGTAGATACGTTTTGGTTATTACGTGATGTCATTTAGTTTTGATTTGATGATCACCATTCTGCCCAATATTAGATGCAATGATTTTCTTTCAATTCCATCCAAACAGTTTGCCAGTATGGAGCATCGAGGCTTATGATCTTTCCAAACAAAGTTATGCAGTTATTGATTGTAATACTGTACCCACTGTATACAAATATGATTTTGGAAGCAATGTGGGATTATAATTGAACCACCACACAGCTGTTTCGCTAATCATTTATGTCCATTAGTCTTGTGTTGAGCTTTCATCTTTGCACATTTTTGTCAAGAGGGAAGGCAGGGATGGGAAAACAATTTATTTTTAGTTTCTTTTCTCTTTTCTTGTCTTCATTATACAGTAGTTAACTTCACTGAAACTAGGGCATTGATGAACATTCTTATGCATAGTTTCCATGGAAGATATTAACACTGTGTCAGATGTACTGTACGTTTACCTTTACACCACAAGATGTTGGCAGAGGGGAAAGCATTTTTGCTCTTTTCAACTCTTCTCCTTAGCAGTCCAAATGTTGCAGAACGAATAAGGACAGCAGCTGAATCTTTTGAGTCAAGAAATTATTGGTGGTGATGAGGAATCTGTGCATGTTCTCCTCTTCCCTGGGGCCTTGGGCTCCACATGTCTCAATGGATGAGGACTTTGTATGAAGGGAATGAAAGACTGGACTCAATGACTTTGTCACAACACTGACAGTGTTTGATAATCATCCCCCATTACTATCCTTGTTATCCTTACAATTGTATTACTGCTTTGGCAATATTTACAGCTGTATTTTGATGGCAACAAAGCTGAACCGACACTGGATTCTGAAGGGGGCTGGAGCCCAGTCTGACAACTGTCCTCACCTTTCTCTATTTTTCCTTTTTTCTTCCTCTCTTTTCTTCTCAATCCCCCCCACTTTTTTTTCTCTCATATGTCTCTTCCTTCTTGTCTCCCACACCTCTCTCTCTCTCTCTCTCTCTCTCTCTCTCTCTCTCTCTCTCTCTCTCTCTCTCTCTCTCTCTCTCTCTCTCTCTCTCTCTCTCTCTCTCTCTCTCTCTAACACTCTCTCTCTTTCTCTCACACAGACGCACATCTTACGCCCCAGCCCTTCCCTGCACTCCCACACTCCCACACATCCCAGCTCTAGCGCCCCCAACTGGTGCCTAGCAACCATCACAACCTTTCAGGGTGCTTAGTGAAAAAAATAAATAATAATCTCTCCCAGAAAGCCTGTCTGCACTACATGTCTCCATGCCCCTATCCATTCCTAAAAACCCTGAAACCCCTTACAAATGAACATATAAAAATAAAAAGGTTGTTTCAAAATGGGTTTTGAGATGTACTATGCACAGTCTTTTTCACTGGACAAACCTTTACTCCCCCCTCTGTCTCTTACACTTTTGACACTTTGTCATGTGTCACAACGCTCTTACATTAGCTGCTGTCATGCCGCTACAAAAGAGTGGGCGTGAATACTAGCTCAAGATTATTTAATCGAGCTTCCGGCGAGTCCTCTTCCATTTCAATTGAACCCAAATCCAATCTCACCGCTTGCTATCAAATGAGCAATTAAAGTACGTGACAAAAGAAGGTCTGGTATCTGCAGCCTCAGTGTTGCCCAGAGGCTGTCGATCCCGCCATTCCTAAGCTCCTAAATGTCAGAGTCGCAGAAGTTCTAAAAATGTTGAAAAAGCCCATTACCAGTGACATTTCATCATGTGTGTGTTTGCGCGCCCACCGGTGCGCGTGCGTGCGTGTGTGGCTATTCCAAGGGAGCAGGTCGCTGGGTCTCCAAGCAAATACCAGGCCTTAATCAGTCTCGGGCCTCTGAGATGTTGTACTCTGTCTTTTCCCCATGGACTGTTGGGGATGACTGTTGTCCACGACGGCACTGGTCCTCCGTCCACACGCCCCCACCCCACCATGCCACACATCCTCAGTCATGCCCCAAGCCGCCCCTCACGTTGACACACGCATGCTTCCCCACAGCCTCAGTCAGACCCCCCCCCCCCCACCACCCCACCCCCTGGCTCCGGTGTGTACTCAGCCTCGGTCCCCAGTCGTTAGTTAAAGTGATTCACGAGCGGGAGCGCCGGAGCTGATGAGCTGAGAGGACCCTGCCGCCGGAGAGGATTCATCGTCCATCCCCCCTCCCCGTGGGCCGCGCGCCTTCATTTCCATTCCCCCCGGAATCTGCTCTCACCACAGTGTTCCTCCCGACCCAGAGCTTGAAATCCCCCCCCTCTCCCCCTCCCCCCCCCCCCCACGTATAATTCACCAGGGCTTCAGAAACACTGCTTCTCTTCCTCCTCACGGGGTGTTTTACCGCTTTATTAGCGCCCTTTGGCGTGTTTATCGGCGGTTGCCGACCGGCCTCTTAAGTGCGAGTCAATCTCCGGGAGGCTGTGATCCAGAGGGGGGGGGGGGAGGGACGTCGGCCGTGGAGTCTGACGAGACGGGGCCCCTCCCCCTGCTTAGGTATGATGGAGAGCTGGAGGCCCGGGGCGTCAATCCCAGGTCCTCCCGCCGTACCGCGCCGGCGCCGCTAGCGTGGGAGCCTCGGTGAAGGCCGGGTAGCTGCTGTGTCTGTTGGGGAGCTCTGCGAGGCTGCGCGTCGAGGAGGGGGGGGGGGGAGCCACTGTGACGGGCCAACACTGGGGCGATGGGGGACCGTTAGCATCGTATCACCGTGACGGCGCCGACGCCAAAGATGTTGTCATCGCCCTCTTGTCAGGAGAGAGGAGACTTCCTCGGGAAGCCTCCGCTCCCGCCCTCTCCCTCTCTCCCTCCCCCCCCCCATTGCTCCTCCTCTTTGTCAATTGATTTCCCCCCGACATTAATCCTCACACCAACCCGTTGAGACACAACGTCACGGGGTAGGAGGACGACTGATTCGTTTCACTCGTTAAACCCTTCTGTCTGCGCGCCTCTAAGTAGTGGATGTTGTTAATGCAATTCAAATCCATGTTTCAATAACCCCAGTTCTCAGCAGCACAGCAGCCCTGCAAAGAGAACGATGCAAGGCTGCATGGAAGGCAGGGTTCCCCGCAGAAAATGTGTAAGTCAAGGTGGTAAGGTGAGATTTGCTGGGAGGGGGGGGGGGGTCCTTGAAAATGAAGTTCTTTAGAGAAGGGAGACTGCCGTTGGAATGAAAGGGAGAAAACTGGTGGAGAAAAACTGGCGAAAAAACTGAGAATATCGCTAATTAATTTTATTTTTATTTTTTACAACGTAGTTAAGGTGGCAGGCGTGTGCTGCTAAGGCGGCCGCCTTAA
This sequence comes from Hypomesus nipponensis, assembly GCF_054491055.1. Classification (NCBI taxonomy): domain Eukaryota; kingdom Metazoa; phylum Chordata; class Actinopteri; order Osmeriformes; family Osmeridae; genus Hypomesus; species Hypomesus nipponensis. The sequence continues at coordinate 11,663,645 of NC_140367.1, forward strand.
CAGCAAAGTGTTGCGGGAAACCCTGATGGAAGGAAAATGTTCAATGTGGCAGTTCCCAATTAAAAAGAAAATTCCAGGCGGAGGAAAAAAAAAGCTTGCATCGCTTGCGTCCGAAAGATTGCCAATTAAGCGGCGCTTGTGCAACGGTTCTGCAATCAATGGTAACATGTCATTCTATGGGATAATCAAGTGCCCCTGGTTTTCTTTGACCTCTGGCAATGTTGACTCCTGCAAGGTCATGGACGAATATATGTAGATTGCAGCTGTTTCATCTTTACAGAATCAAAAAAAATGGACAGACAAAAAAAATGGAAACAAAATTATCAGAATATTTCAGGCATTTTAATCTTCAAGTCATCCTAACAAAACAATAGCTAACTCAAACAACTTCCAGTAACTATTTTGTTGAAAATAAGGGAAGCCAAGCTAGCTTCCTAATTGTCAAACTCAATGTAATTTTGTAATCTATTATTTTATAATCAGTTATTTTACGGTTACATTTGTTTAATGTTAGGAAGTACTTTTAAGAAAAAATAGCTTTCAAAATAATTCAATCTTACCACATGAATACTTGTTAGAGCTGCCTATTACCTGTATTACAGTAATAGCTTCGAGTCTTAAGGGGAAACTATAGTTGGCCCATAAACCCGCGTTGCACAGTTTGTGTGGTTGGTTTAACATCTGTTGTAGACAAACATTTGTTTTAAGAGAATGGGTCTGGAGGCTGAAAACATTGTGTCCCCTAACAAACCATAATATTGAATTGTACACAAACTGGCCCTCTGTGAAATACCAAGAGTAGTACATGGAAAAATGAAAATAACGTCTTCTTCAGCTTACATTCCTTCTAATTGCAAAGGTTGGAGTTTACAGTGTTTAATCCTAAATTCAGCTATCATATAAGAGGCAGCTTTAACCTCTCTGCCTCAACAAAAAACACCAGAATAGATGCTGACAAAATCCAGTTAATCCCTTCTCTGATCCCAGGAGTCGTGAAGGACTCATCTCTCTTGTCATGGAAATAGGGGAATCCCATTTATCTCCACCTAATTTAATCAGATGGATGTTTCACAATATCTAACAATCCTAACAGGACCAGGCACTGCAGACGGTATCATCCACTTCAATTACCGCCATTGTTGTCTTATAAGGCCATTGACTCCTTCCAGGTTTGCTTGCTCTGCTCAGATTTGGCCGTAATAGGTTTATACACATTTTCTGTTCCCATTAGCATAAGTGTTTGATCAATGTGGAGGTCGTTTACACAGCTATGTCATGTGCAGGTTCCCATGGGGACCACACACACACACACACACACACACACAGAGAGCATCCAGGGACGCGTAGCATTATGGCGAAACAAGATGTGACAAGCACTCGCTTAGTGACAATTGCCTAAATGTTTGATGGTGAGCCTGCTGGGAGATAATATGGTTCCCTACATCAAGGCCCCTACTGGGTATAAGATGCTTGTTGTCCGTCTATGTCAGATGGAGACATCTGCTTTCACGTCTCCGGCGTCAGCACCATGGACAGCTCAGTTCCGACGCACAGAGCAGAGATGAACAGAATGTTGAAGGACTCACAATGACACGTCTCTTGAAAGGTAGACTCAGGGATTTGAAGTCCTCCCTGAAGGTGCATGGGAGGAAGATGGTGGAGTCCTTGTACAGTACAATAGAAGATGTTCCACTCCGTTTTAGTGTCTCTGCGAACATAACAAAGTAGCAGTAGTGTGGATACAGCAAGACACTAACAGGGAAAGAGGGGAGGGTATAGCTCAATGGTTAGAACACTTGACTATGGATAAAGAGATCAAAGGCTCAGATTTACCCTGTGCTGTACGTCACCTTGAAGAAAAATGTCTGCTAAATAAATACATTACATGAAAATACCTCTCATCTTTTCATTATCTGGTGTTGAGCAGTGGCCTATAATGTACACATCCATAATTTTGCTTTCTTCATTGTGAAGATAGTAAAGACAATAGAAGATTTTAGAACGGAACAGATGTCCACAGAAATAACAGGTAAAGAAGTGATTTATAAACACACAGTTGAGAAGATAACCAGGTATCAGTTATTAAAACTGAAAGCATTATTATTCAGGTTCACTTTGATCCGAAAAGCAGCTGGGTTAAACTGCAGTTTGAAGAGTGTTCAGTCTCTCCAGAATAAATGCAGAACCTCACTGAGATATTGAATAAATGAGGATTGTATTGATCTGTTTATAAGCGCCCAAAGTGGTGCTGTATCGGATAACTCTGCTTGGTATGAGTGTTTGTGGCTTGAGTCGTCCACTGGAAGGAGACAGTTTATTTCATCAACTCACTTTTGGGGTTTTCAGTCATCAAAATATTAAGGCTGTGACCGTCAATTCAGCTGCAAAACATTCAATTATGCCCATCCTTCTGTAGCGCAAGAGACATTGGCAGCCATCCAGCAAGTTCAGGTTTTACTGGTTTACTCGAGAGCGAAAACACGTCAAGTAAAAATGGCTGGCCCGTTTTCAGAAAGGGGGATTTAAACTGAACATGAGAGATTCTTTGAAATCTTGTGGTCTGCGGTTCTCAAAATCTACAAAAAGGATGGCTAGGATGGCAGCATCTTTGCACATCTGGTAGACAGTCGGCCTGTGTGTGTGTGCGTGTCTGTATGGTACAGCACAGGGCCGGCGTTTGCTATCGGCGAACTAGGCAGCCGCCTAGGGCGCCATGAAGAGGGCGGCGCCACATTCCGAATTGCGTCCATTAACAAATGAATTAACCGTCCCGCACCAGCAGCAGAGGGCGCCGAGACGGGAAGGAGGGGCGCCTCTCCAATTTGCGCTCCGGGGGAGGGGGGGGGGGGGTGTTGAAACATCTTGCCCAGGGCGGCGAAGGTGCTTGCGCCGGCCCTGGTACAGTATGTGTATGTGTTTGCGTGCGAGACTTTGTGCAGAGCTGTGGTTTCCGGGGACTATGACGTTCTAAGTGCTATTGAAATTGAGCACTCTTTGTCCTGACGACCGGCAAATGGGAGCAGACTGAGGTCTCCGACACTTGAACCTCTGTTCAGCGTCTGTCTGTCTGTACAACTAATCCCTGCCCTGACCGTCTGTCTGTCCAACTAAGCCCTGCCCTTGCCGTCTGGGTTGGCACACTGTAACTCGAAACCTAATTCCAAACAACGCAGCCCTTAATTAATGCTGTCGTGTGGGGAATACAGACAGATTAGCAGGAATGTATTTTCCATTCTTTTCCACTGTTAAGTATCAAGGCCGAAGCAGGCAGCCAAAATTCAAATATATGAAGCCTTGTTGTCCATTGTGGGGTTTGAGCAACAGAGGGGTGTGGGGATGTCACTCATGGTGAACACCTCCCCCCACCACCTCCTGCATCTTCTAAAGACCCAGTGAGGCGCATCTGTGTTCGCCAACGAGATAACAGACCTGCTTTTTATTCACTGCTCCCAGCCTGTGGTTCAACACACCAGCTGCTGTGATATTTAATTTAAAAATGGCGTCTCCCCGGGAAATACAGATAGCTATTCTCAGTCCTTCTTCCTTTTTCTTCCTTTTGAAAGAAGGACAGTGTTAAACAAATCTCACTTGAGGAGTCAGCTGTGGCTCGCTGGCGACGCCTCATCTCTGACCTGTTCAGTTGGCCTCAGTGAAATATAAGCCTCCACAGAAAAAGCGCACGGCTTGGGTCATTTCACCGCGGTAAACTTTCTCTAGAGTCGGAGAGTGATTAGCGTCGGAAGATTTCAAAAGAGGAAAGACGGAAGGGTGGGAGAAAAGGAGGGGGCAAGGAGGAGGGGACTTGTACATTTCCAGCGAAAGTTTTCCGTTGAAGGAAACTGTTTGTGACATTAACAGGGTTTTTTCCTCCGTGTTTTCACCTTCTTCCCCCCTCCCTCCCACCCACTCACCGTATCCCGGCTGACTAAAAGGATCTCCGCACACGGAGGAAACTTCACCGGAGGCGGCAACGGCGGCAGCGGAGGGGGCGGCGTGACTCGATCGCTGAACAACCTCCGTAATTAACTGTCACAATGTTTAAAAAGGAGCAAATGTACTCTGTGTCAAGGAGGGGCCATTCATTTAGCGTCCCGGCTACTCGACGAAGGGCCTATTATCTCCATTACTGAAACCTCTGGTTAGTCACACAGCTAAGACACAGGCTGACAGCTCTCCCGGAGCTCTCCACAGTCAAACTGTATACAGTAGCTATGGCATACAGTATGTCTCCCCCCCATAGTAAACATACGTATGTAAATCCTCCTCCATTGCAGGAGAGCACCAGAATAGAAATGCATTGTATGACAAATGAGCTAGGATCCAAAAGCAAAGTTTAATGGCAGGACTTCCAAAACAATATAGAGGCAAAGAGGAGGGTATAACAAGTACAGTTTGAATATGTAATCAATCAAAAACTGTTTGCCTGCCTACAACCCTTACTTATTTGATATAAAATATTATTTACATAAGCAAGATCAGGCTATAGGAGTACTTGGAGTACAAAACGTGCAAGTCTTCACAAAAATGTGGGAAACAAGGCTAAATATAGTCTGCACTGATGACTAACAAGGGCCAGGTGTGTCTGATTGTCGTCTAATTAGTATTCTGGAGCAGCAGAGTTTAGTTCTTACAGTGGCACGCTGAAAACTAGAGAAGAACAAAGAAACGGATGGAGAAATGACCGTGTGCTCCAGGAGCAGAGCCGGGCGATGGAAGAGAAGGTCTGCCTGGTTGCTGTGGCCCCTAGCAATCGTTGTTTATAAAGTCCAGATAACAAAGTCTGAACATGTCCAGTAGGTTCAACACAGTGAGTCAAAAGATTAAATTAAACCCTAGGTAAGCTCTCCCCACCCCTCCCACAAAAATGCAGGCGCTTCGATAAGATTTGCGGAACGGGAGACGGGACCACAGTGCTCTAATCTGTGTGAATCTTCCTGTCTGATTGTGTGTGCGGGAGGGAGAGATAGTCTGAGAGAAAGACGTGCCCGCCTCAGCTTGTGTACGCAAACTCTATACGGGACCAAACCAAGACGACGCTAAAGACCCTCGAAAACAAGCGGAAACTCAAATGACTGTCTCGACGCGTTACCAACCAGACAACCAACAGTGAGAGCCCCTCGACACTTTGAAGCTCTCTGGAGCGAGTGTGGGGGGGTTGTCGGTGGGTCAACAGTAATCAGCAGTCAACAGGCGAGGGGCGGCGGAGGATGTTAAAAGCGATGATTATGCCAGGCGAGGTGGGATTCCAACCCCCACCCTCGGTATTCCGTCAAGGCTGGATCTTTAATGGAACCCTTGGCGGCTATTCCCCGCCCCCGGGGCACCCTCTATCAAGGAGAAAGAAGTGTGGAGAGAAGGAGGAGAGAGGGGTGACGGAGGGGCGGGAATGGGGAAGGAGGCAGAGAGAGAGAGAGACGCTCATTTGCTCTCTCTTCTGGTCCTCCATACCATATCTCCACCTCCAGTTCTTTTTGATTTGCATGTCAATGTAGGCATGTGTGACAGTGTGTGACCACACCTGTGAGTCTGGGTCTTGTCCCTCACCGAGTGGCAGGTCCAACGCCCTCCATTGGGGGGGGGGTATTGTCTTAGTGACATTACAGAGCAGGACCAATGCGCCCCTCACTGCTGCAGTGGCAGGGCTGAATCTGGGCTGTCCCTCTCAGGGCCAGTTTCAGGCCAGGGCTTCCCGTCTGCATGTTGGTGAGTGATGACCACCGAGGTTGAGTTTGTGATGATAGCTCACTGGCTAGAATAAACAAGAGCCACCTTCTCCTGTGGGGGCCTCTTTATCACAGCAACAGGCTTGTAATTGGTTCAATATTTTGTATATGGCAGTAAAACAATCGCAGGACTGTAGCCAGAGGCTGGGTAGGGAGGTGGAGTGATGAGTGTAGCAGCTCAAGAGAGCCCCTCCTTTTCCAATCTCTCTCTCTCTGCTTTCTCGCTCTCTCTTTTTCACTGATCTCCCTTTGCACGCTCTCTCTCTCCCTCCTCCCCCTCCAGTGTTCTACTGCACTGCTGACCTCAGATTGCAAGGGGAGGGGAGACAGGTGGACCCCCCCCCCCTCCCCCATTGCTGCGGGAGTAGATGTCATATATTCTCCACTTTACAAATAACCCCCGTGCCTCCCCCCAAGTGTCGACACGTGAGCAGAATACCTAGGCTCTCCAGCCAGCCAGCCAGCTAGTAAATGAGCCAGCCAGCCAGCCAGCTAGTCAGTGAACCAGCCAGCCAGCTAGTCAGTGAGCCAGCCAGCCAGCTAGTTAGTCAGTCAGTCAGTCAGTCAATCACCCAGCCAGTCAGCCGGCAAGTTAGTCATCCAGCTAGTCAACCAGTCATCCGACAGCCAGTCAGCTAACCAGCCAGTCAGCTAGTCATCCAGTCAGCCAGCAAGCAAGGCCTCCAGAACATTTATTTTCTCTACTGTCGATAAAATATGTATTATGGCAGACATTGATCCATGTCTTGTCCTTTTTCATGACACTGCATTCCCGCTGTTGAGATTGAGAACATAAAGCCGGTGTCTTGACATGGTCTTGACGGTGGCACGCAGACTGCAGCACAGTCCTGGCTACACCCTTCAGTGTGGCTACTTGACTAGATGACACAAAGCATTCAATCTCCATGAAAATACATTCATGTAACATACTGGTAACACACTGAAAGAAAAGCAGTTCTGCTTTGTGTATTGACTTGAGTCAGTTAAGGTTGACTCAAACAGGAAAGGTGGGATGATTTGATATGGCAGGTTAGCTGATTCTAATTCTTATTCTGAAGAGTAAACTAGTTAAGAAACTGTGAATTCTGTCCACTGGTGTGAAGAGAGATGGCCTTGACAGTTCCACTTTAGAGCCAGGACACAGGCTCAATGCCTCTGAAAGGTTAGCCGCATAATCCGAACACACTGCCACAACACAGCACATGCGCTGTGACAGAGTTAGGGTGAGGCATGCGCATGAGGTTCAGGGTTAAGGGTTAACAGAACACTCAGCATACAGAAATTCCCTTGCAGCTGCTTTTAAACCGAGTACACATGGATTACGATGACAGCTTCGGAACATTGTCCTCCGTCATCATTACTATTGACATGACTCCTGTTCATATTTGGTTGGCCTCTGGGTCAGTAAGACGTTTCTCTTTCGAATACTTCACGTTCAAGCTCTGACACTGAAATCTCCATCTGAATGAATGTAATATTAAGATATGTGCCCTTGTCACCGGGCAAGTTCAATTCTTGACAACTGAATCAGACGCTGGATGTGTAAGTCTGGTAGCCAGAGCAACAGCGTCATTCTGCTGTAAGTTTCTCAGGAGGGGACTACTTGAGCAAATGCTGTCACTTACCTGCAACACCTCAAAGGAAAAGTCTGAGGTTGTCACTCCACACAATTTATGTCTCTCTCTCTCTCTCTCTCTCTCTCTCTCTCTCTCTCTCTCTCTCTCTCTCTTTCTTTCTCTCTCTCTCTCTCTCTCTCTCTCTCTCTGTCTCTCTGTCTCTCTGTCTCTCTGTCTCTCTCTATCTCTCACTTGTTCGCACACAGAGTTTGCTAGGTCAAATTTTGTCCACTATTCAAACTACGGTATGTCAAGTAACAGTCAGCCAGCTCTCGGGGAGACAATCACTAAAAGTGCAAAGTGGCATTTCAAGCTGCATGGAACCAAAGTGTTCCTGTCACAGAAACAGTTTGCTGTCCAATCTGATGTGCAAAGTCATGGCAACATTCTGACGCATATCATGGGTCACCTCCTTTGTTTTCTTTATCAACACTTATTTGATATGTATTTTGTATTCAAATACATTCACGGCTAGGGCACACGCACGTCGAAAGTTCAGTATCGTGCAGAGGGAACGCATCAGAGCGCTAATGTGCTGTAGGAAGCAGGTGACAAGCTCCTACAGAGAAAGGAATTGCGGTTCTTTTGGATGCAGAGACATGAAAGAACGGCAGAGTTTTCACTCATCATTTCGCATACACAACATCATGTCTCGGCTCTGACACCTTTTGTAGTCTCGGAGGGGGGAGGCAAGGCGGGGGGGGGGGAGGCAGATTACTGATGTCTGAGTTGGATTAAAGGCAGAGGTGTTTGAAGTACGAAGGTTCAAACCTGAGGAAAGACATCTGTTTATTTCTTGTTTTCGGAAGGGGCGGGGGGAGGGTTACATGTGACAGACTCTTGGAGCCCTTCAAGCCTGCGGGGTAGCAAGGCCAAGGGCGGAAGGGGGCCGAGCAGGAGGGGGTGGCTTGGGGCCGCAGGGTGGCGAGAGATGACGGGAGGAGCTTGTAGCGTCGGGGGGGGGGGGAAACAGAGAGAAAAAAGACGCCGCCTCGCCGATTTCTCCCGTTCTGTTGGTGAAGGGCGCCGGGGAGGGTGGACGGGGGAGGGGGATGCAAGGCGCAGATAAGAGGAAGTTGATTAAACTCGGGGAGGAAGAAAAGAGGCTGTATTTAGCATTCGCGGGGCATTGTGCGGGCTTATTTTCATGCTCCAGTTTATTAAAATGAGTGTGCCAGGGGGCCTCAGGCTGCATCAGATCCTCATTTATTTTCGCGAGGCTGCATCCTACGTCATATTCTCCGACTCTTCTCACGACGTTGTGTCGAACCCTGGCACACTGCAGGAGACGGTGTACAATCTTGAGCGTTGTTCGGCATTCATGTTGACAACTTCATATGATTCAATGATAAAGTGTATATATATACAGTATATACAGTAGATATATTTAGGTTAAGCTTCTTTGAACTTGATTTCTCATGTCTTTGCCTTTCTAACACAAGAGGCGAGGAAAATGAGCTGGGTCGCTCACAGCTCGGCGTCGGAATTGGCCCCAGGACGTATGTGGCCCTTACCCAGAATTCCATTGGAAGGTTTTTTGGCGTAGGAGTGGTGGCACCTCCCGGAAGTGGCCCAGTGGCTAGTGGGGAAATTGTCACGCGCAGTCCGGCTGATCTGATGCCCCACGTCTGCCACCCCGCCTGAGTGAGAGACTCTCCCGTCACGTCCTCCCCCTCCTCTTCTCCACCGCTCTTCTCTCCCGTTCGTCCGTCTCCTCTTCCCTTCTGGGTCTCTTTCGTCTTCTCTTGCCGCCGTTCCCCGCTCTCCTCTCCCCGCTGTTCTCTCTTCTCCCCTCCTTTCCTCTCCTCTCCTCTCCCTTCCTCTCTTTCCTCTCCTTCTCCCGTTCTCTTTCCTCTCCTCTCCCCTCTTCTTCTCTCTTCTCCATCTCCCCTCCTTTCCTCTCCCCTCCTCTCTTTTCCTCTCCTTCTCCCCTTCTCTTTCCTCTCCCCTCGCCTCTTCTTCTCTCTTCTCCATCTCCCCTCCTTTCCTCCTCTCCCTTTTCCTCGCCTCTAACTATTCACGTGCCTCTCAGGCCACCCTGCCATTTGGACACAGGAAAAGAGGAAAAACGAGAACAGCAGAAAGCGAACAGAACCTCCCAGTGCATTGCGACACATCAGTAATGAAATATTCATGGAGACTGCATGGCGGGGGGCTAAATAACTTAACTCCTTGATACCTGGGAGAGGAGGCAGTGTGTGAAGTTAATGAATAAAGTAGGAGACAACGAACCGGCGGCGTTACCGCAGTCCCCCGGGCGCCGCCGGCTGAACGGGCCGCCGTTGCCATGGTAACACCGCTGAGTAACCCCCGTGTGAGGAAACCGCAACTCCTTCTACGCTTGCCCGCACGCACACACACACACACACAACCGGAGAGAGGGTACACACAATGTCCCGGTGCACATAATGGCACACTCACTCACGCACGCACTCACACACACGCAGCTCTAACGATCAGCAACCTGTGTGTGTGTGGCAACTGGATATGTCTGCTTTATCCCCCCCTAGTTCCCTCAGCTGTCGTTGACATGTTGCAGCTAGAAGGCTACTCGTTATCTCTCTCCCTCTTTCTCCATCTCTCTCTCTCTCTTTCTCTCACACATCCACTGTGTGTATATATTGCCATACTGCATGTATACTGTATATGTAGAGCACAACACAGGCTCAACACACACAGGCCTGTGCTGTCCCGTAAAAGAGTGCTACACATTCCGTTCACACAAGTGTCAAGCACCAGAACAGAGCCCATCACCAAACTCATCTTTAGACTGTCACCAGTATAGGAGGCACTGCTAGGATGAGGAGGCAGGAGACGGGGGAGGAATTTTCAATGGTCTTCCCTGCCACCGGGGGAAAAGATGTACTTCTCTTTTTTGTTCATTATCGGTGTACTTCTCAAAGGTGAGCCGGCATGCTAGCATTGTGTGGCTGTCAGCTCTTTATCCCAGACTTGAAGAGTCGATTCTGGAGGAAGAATGTGGGACCATTTCTCTATTGCTTTTCTCTCTTTCGCTGGATCTCCTTTGCAGTTGTCTCGGTGTAGATCTCTCCCCACACACACACACACACACACAGCCGAAAGCACACTTTCTCCAGGGTTATCCATGTTGCTACGATGAATCCCCCTGCCATGGTATGAATGTGGTCAGTGTTTGTTCCGTGGTTGAATGTCACGGAGCCAGCCACGGACGCACACACTCTCGTCTCACTCGTTCAGAAGGGTTTTTATGACTTTTATAACCTATATAATTGTTTTTATTGATTTTATGTAAAGCACCTTGAGCTGCAATTCTTGTATAAAATGTGCTATATAAATAAAGTCTTCTTATTTAATATTTTTATTATTAGGAACACAGCATAGACATAGGTTGTAGATGTGCCTGAGTCTACAACCCAAAGGTGACACACTGTCTCTCTCTCATCTCTCTCTCTCTCTCTCTCTCTCTCTCTCTCTCTCTCTCTCTCTCTCTCTCTCTCTCTCTCTCTTTCTCACTCTCACTCTCACTCTCTCTCTCTCCCTCTCTCTCTCATCTCTCTCTCTCTCTCTCTCTCTCTCTCTCTCTCTCTCTCTCTCTCTCTCTCTCTCTCTCTCTCTCTCTCTCTCTCTCTCTCTCTCTCTCTCTCTCTCTCTCTCTTTCTCACTCTCACTCTCTCTCTCTCCCTCTCTCTCTCCCTCTCTCTCTCCCTCTCTTTCTCTCTCTCTCTCTCTCTCTCTCTCTCTCAGTTTTCCCCTCTCTCCTCACTCATTCTTAGTTTTTTTACTTCACTCTGCCGTCATTCTCTGTTGCTTTCTTTCCCTCTCTCTCTTTTTTTCTCTCTCTCTCTCTTTGTTTCTCTCTTTCCCTCTGTTTCACATCACCGCTCCTGAAAACTTTATTATTGAGTTATTAAAAACATACAATCTCAATATTAGTAACAAATGTCAGCCGGTAACACATCAATATGAGGGGGATGAAAATCAATATAAAGTACAATTTCTCAACAAAGGAATTTAATTAATAAAGAGTCATCTGCTAGGGTATTTACTTTTGAAGGTGTATCGTATGTTTATAAAAACAAACAGCTAAAGCTCAAAGTGAAAGTCTAACTTTAACTTTTTGTCTCTCTCCTCTCTCTTCCGTCTTTGAGTCCCCTGTGTTGCACAACAGGGCCCGTGGTTCTTTGTCAAGAGAGATGACATTTAATGGACCTGTCTCTCATCAGAATGTTACAAGAGCCCTCGAGCCTCCCACTGCCAAGCAACGTGGGGGAGGGGCGAAGGAGCGAGGAAGAGGTAGATGATAGGACAGAAGTGGAAGAATGGGGGTATGGGAGAGAGAGGTGAGAGAGGTAGGTTTTGAAGATAAATGATAAATACATTTTCATTTTTCATATTTTGCATCATCATTCAGACTTCCACAAGGAAGTTGTTGCAGTCGGAGGAGATGGATTTTGACCGGACACCGCAGACACAAAAGAGAAAAAGACACAGGCCAACAGAAAATATTGGACAGTCAGTCCACAAATCCCCTTGAAATGACATTCCACACGTAGAAAAGCATTGTCCGACGATACGGTGCAGAACGGCAACAAAACACAAAGTAGAACCCAATGCTCAATGGATGCATTCAGAGACACTTCTTTTCCTGGTTCCCCCCCGGAGTCAAGGCTCTGTGTCTCCACAGCTGACTTTAATGCCACATTTGGTCTCCAGCTCATCGGGAGGACGGATAGGATGGATGAAAGGTGCCTCGTTCACTAAAGACTCTGCTGAGTCACCTTTCCAGCCCCACTGAGACACACAGAGAGAGGCCAAGGCGGAGAGGTTCCTCCCTCGTTTCCCTTTTCATCTACTTCCCCTTCGCTGCTTCTTTATTGGCCCTCTCAACCTCTAATGTATTTATTTATTGGAGGATAAATCCACTCTGAAAGAGAGCTATGTGTTTTTGGCCAACCCATATACATGCTTGGCAGGATTATTGATTGTTTGGGACTGAGCAGTGTTGGCAAGACCGACCTGAACCAATAGAACTTAGTTGAGACTGCATCGGCTCTCAGGGTCCCTTTTGCGACTCTCCAAGCCGGGGGAAAAGCGGAGTGAGGCGAAATCAGACCAAACGACCACCCCTAGGCATCCTGCAGATGTTCATCCAGGATGGGGGGTGGGGTTGGGGTGGGGGGCGGAGGGGAATGGGGGAGAGAGATAGAGAAAGAACCAATTACCTCCTGACCTGTGGATTGGCTCCGTGTCAAGCAGTGCAGCAATCAGAGCGTCTGGGGACCCCCGGGGCGCTGTGTGAGGTCACCCCCGTCTATTTAACCTGCCCCTTCGCCGCCGCCGCCGCCACCTTTTCCTCCAGAACGGATACATAAAACATGGCCGAGTGCTCGTCACAATCTGCGGAAGGTTCCTTTGAAATCCTGGGGGGGAGGGCAGGGAGGGATTGGGGTGGGGGGTGGTGGCAGGCAGACACCTGTGGTGATTATCACCCGTGGTGATCACCACGGTAACAACGACCATCAAGATGGGCGTGTCCCGGGGTGCCGCAGCCAGCATAGACCAAAGGGAGGGAGAGAGGAACGTTTACTGGATAAGGTTTACCATCCACAGAGACCTTGGATTCAGATTCAGAATCACCTAGAATAAAAATATATATATACTAGTAAGTCTGTACATGGGACTCAACGAAAATAGGCTCTCAACCTCTAAATATGTTTAAGTAAAAATCCTTTTCAGTTTCTACTGTTTCGAAAACGTCTCCTGGGATCATATGTTAATATTTGATATGTTAACAATTGTTTTTCTGTCGGCATATGAATAATGTAATAGGCTTGGATTGAGGATCGGCAAATTGGTACTTTCCGTTCGTTGTTCACAATTGTTCTCTAAAGACTTCAATTTTTCTCATATGTCTTCTTGTTTATTCAGAGCTGAATGTGAAAGGCGAAAGGCTGCTAACCCTCTACATGAGAGTTCTGGAAGCCCATGACAGGTAACATACTTCTGGCTTACTTTATTCACTCAGATGGAGGAATGAAGTGGGCAACATGCTGTGGTTGATTGTATTCCAACATAATTTGCATAATCATCATAATGATACGTTAATTCCACACTTCAACCTTTACGCTGCAATTAAGGACGTGATGATAATTATCATCAATATGGTAGAAAGGACATTTCTATAATGCTTGGCAGTGAGTTCTTTCTTGTTTGATTATTGTGGCAATAATCCCCTTCCCCCGCTTTTTTACATTCACTTTAGTTAAAGCATTCTTCCATTGGTATTTACTGTAGTTTAAAATATTATCGCATAAAATGTGTCTTAACATACGATTAGCATTAGCACAATGTTGAGTATAAAACACGGTAGCATACAGCTACTATTGTGCTGCAATGGGAAGCAGGGGCAGATCTAGAGATTTTCAGGTGGTGGCAATGGGGTGGCAGAAGGAAGTTGTTGGGTGGCCTCCTGGAGGCGAATCAAACCCAGAGTAGGGGGGTACAGTACTCCCTATGGTAAATGATTAGGCTAGAACATTGTAGTTTAAATTAAACAGTAACATTAATATTATTTATTGAAATGTTCTGTTATGAAAAATAATATTTTGTTGTTTAATTGTAACTTGTTTAATGACATGCTCTTATGGTTCCTCCTTTTGGGACTATTTTTTCACAATGTATGCTTCATGTTTTGGCTACCCGCAATGTTTGGGGCTATCTCGTTGTCATGATCAGAGACCTATGCACTTTTGTAAAGCTCTCTCTTGGAAGTCGCTTTGGATAAAAGCGTCTGCTAAATGCATTAAAAAATGTTTTAAAAATTGGGGTGGCAGTATTTTTGATTGGGGTGGCAGCTACCCCTTAGATCCGCCAGTGATGGGAAGTTACTATATTCCTCATTCCTGACATTATAAAACTTGTTTTCAATACTTAAATATGACTGTAACCACTGCTTACACATGAAAAAAATCTCAATTTAATATTGTGAATCAAACTGCAAATCCATAAATAACGCTTATTAGCGCACTTTTATCACTAATTAGTGGCTTCAAAACATAAATTACCATAGCGTTTTTATTTAATATGGATCTGGGCCACCAACATCACTCCCCAAGTAAATGTCATGTTGACTTGTTTTCTGTACTGCGTCTAATTGTGGCGTCTTAAATCAGGTTAAGCATGAACCAAAACACTCAGGGTGATATCTCTGCAAGATCCCTATACTATTTCTGCATGAATGAGCATCCGTTTTATATTCTGCCTCGTTGTATTAATGCACCTTTGACTAGTCACTAACAGTTTGGTGTAATTATACTGAGCTAAATAATTCCTCTGACTGATGCTTCAAATCGATGGATGCAATTTAGGCTCACCCTAAAATGTTTTAGATGAGGCAATTACACGAGACATTGTATCAGTTCTTTTCAGCAAGCTGAACAAACACTGTCATCATGGATAAGTGTTTGTACATTAGTTATGATTAAATGGAGATTGACAGGCCTATTCTCTTTGGACTGGTGTGCATGTTAAACAACGTAAAACTCCTGTAAAGTTTTATCTGGGTTCTAATGTGAGTTTAGTGTTGGTGTGCAGTAGAGGTTTTGATTGGCCAAACAACCCAAACTGTGCTGCTTGATCCAATGGAAGAGGGAACTGGACAGTCTATGATTACTGTAACTCAATATGCTGAAATTGCAGATATTTGACTTTATGGGTTTAGTTAGAGCAAGAATGCTGCTAAATGACTGCATGTAAGAATGGTCAAAGTAAACTGAGAAGAGAAGGTTATTTAATAACATTTCAAATTAATTACAGTAAATCCATTACAAGGCAAACGCGTTGCAAAAGGAAGGTTTTACATTTGACCTACTCTTTCATGATTACAGTAAATCCATTACAAGGCAAACGCGTTGCAAAAGGAAAACTTTACATTTGACCTACTCTTTCATGATTACAGTAAATCCATTACAAGGCAAACGTGTTGCAAAAGGAAGGTTTTACATTTGACCTACTCTTTCACGATTACAGTAAATCGGAAAGAGAAAAAGAGAAAGACGACGACAAGGAGATCTGGAGGCTGGAGGAGAAGAAAAAGCCAGAGGCGAAGAAGAATAGAGAGAAGAATGGTCCACATTCCCTTTCACACCCAACTATTATCAGGAAAAACCACCCATCAGACTTCAGTGACACTAACTCATGAACATATTTGGTAACCAATTCAGCAGGAGGTCACACAATGAGGTGTGAGGAATATCAACAACATTTTCACCCAGCAAGTCCTCAGTACAAGCGGGGGAGGCAGGGTGTCTTCCAGATTACAATAACAATTTAGTGCCCAGGTTTCATGCACGCACAAACTCCAGTCGATAGGTCGCTTCACTTGCTCCTTGGTAACAAGAACGTTTTCTTGATTTGAATGAAAGACAGAGTACAGCCCATGTAACGTGGCGTGAAATAATTCAAACAATATGGATTCACCTTTGTATATGGCAGAAAATTGTTACTTTCTCAGACAGGGCGTTTGTCAACATAAGTTTAATTTTCTGCATGCTAACTCGGACCAATCAGTCTTACTGTAATGTCATTGTGCAAGACATCGTTACAGTGACTTACATGCAAATATGACAGTAGGTCCAAACATTGTTGAATATTCCGTCAAAGCCCCAAGCCTTTTTGGGGTTAGAAACTCCGGCTTATCAGTCTTGTAGACTGACAAGGAGCCAGAACAAAGCTATGCTCATGTCATGTCTGCTTGTGTGTGGGTATTAGTGTGCGGGTGTGTGTGTGGGAGGGTGTGTTAGTCTGTATGCATGTGTAGGTATAACTGTGTATGTGTGTGTGTGTGTGTTACTTTGTGTACATGTGAGTGTTTGCGTGCAAAGTCCAAAGGAGTGTGAGATGCTGGTGGCTCTCTGGGCATTTTACTCTGGGGGATGAGTGAAGCATCTTATATGGCCTTCTGTCCTCTGGTCAGTGTAAGGGGCTATAGAGGCAGTTGTTCTGAACTTTGGCTCGAGAAGGACTGTGTCCTGTTTCATTGTTTGTGTTAATTACAAGTATTGTTTGAAGATGACCACACAAAAGGACAGTTGACCATTTGGCTGGCCAACTCCTAGGGCCTCCATATCTTCTGCCCTGGAGAGAGATGCTACATCAAAGAACAGTGAAACAATTGATATGGAGATGTATTGTTTCATGCTGTCACTAAGTTGAGTTAGCCAATCACAGAGTTTGCTACATTGATTGATTGACCTTATAGAATGCCATTTGATCTAAAGTTTATATAAGGCAGTGCATGTGTGATAGTTCTCTATCACTCTTGCGAACGATTTGTGACTAGCGCACCCTTCGTAATGACTGATCAGCAAAGCTTTGTTTAATCATATGTAATTGTACAGTCTAAATAAATGGTATTGAAACTGTCATCTTCGACTATTCAAATCTAGATAGTCCAGCTAGAATTTTCTTTCACAGTATGTGGGGGGGGGGGGGGGGGGGGAGTGTTGCATGCTGCTAGATGAACAGTAGCCTGCATGTCTGGTTCTCTGAGGCCAGCCAAGTCTCTGTGCCCCTCCCACGGTTACCCATGGGAGGGGCATTGGCATGGGAGGACTGTGTGATTGACAGCTCCCAGCTAAGGTCTGGTCCAATGACGGGCTGAACCTCAAGAGGCTAGGATAACTCTGCACGTCAACACTCTGAGGAGAATGTAACACTAATATCACTTTACTGACTAAACCAATAGCGACATTCTTGCAATAGAAGTGTCGTATGAACACTACGATGCAATGTACAGGCAGGTATTGCTTGGAAAAATGTTATGATACTGTGTAAACACTCTAAGGTAAAATGTATGCCTGTTGTGTGATGCTACTTGTATCATCTACTGCATGGACTCGAGAAACTTTGTCGTTTGTTTTTCTGCCAACCTGCCCACTTTCTTTTAACAAGTCATGCATAGGTGGAGAGTAAAACCACACTGTGGTTAACAGTTTTACAGATATGTTTTGTTTCTTGCGCCCAATTACTGCAGGAGAGGATATTTACAAAACGCAATGAAAACCTGAATGGCTGTTGCCATGGAAACATGACGCATACACTATGCGCTGGCTCTGAGGTTTGTATTTGTGTTGCGTGTCTGTGTGCATTTAGGTGTGCCTGGGTGTGTGTTTGCGCGCGCGAGAGGGTGTTCAGGCGATTGGGTGAACTGTGCGAGGCGTGTGGGTGGGTCTGGGTGTGTGTTTGCGCGCGCGAGAGGGTGTTCAGGCGATTGGGTGAACTGTGCGAGGCGTGTGGGTGGGTCTGGGTGTGTGTTTGCGCGCGCGAGAGGGTGTTCAGGCGATTGGGTGAACTGTGCGAGGCGTGTGGGTGGGTCTGGGTGTGTGTGTGTGTTCTCTCCTGAGTGTGTGGCCAAAGAAAGGCCTTCTCCGCAGTCAAAGAACTCGACACGGTTATCAAGGAGCAGGGACAGCCAAGCTGCTCAAATCAAATACTATACAATGGGGAACCGAATAGGACAGAAAGCTAATAACACTAAAACACAAGAGCTTCCTTTCTCTCTGGAACCTCAGTCAGTCTTCAATGACTTATTCAAACAGTCGGGTTGCTTATCATGAAAAAGGGGGAAAATTAATTTCGGAAGGCACAAGTGTGTGGTAATTATGCAAAAACATGGCTGCCTTATGTGACAGAAAGCATTTGCCATGAAAGGTATTTTTTGTCGCTGGTTACGCCGTTGTTGTGGTGCCTTACTAGGGCTACGCTCCTGATAGCTCTTCAGTTCTCTAATTAAAATGCTATATCTGTATGGACACAAAAAGCCCAACACATTAATACATCATTTGTTTCTGGTCTTTTCACACAGAACTTCCAATTTGCATTTCCCTCCTCTTGTTCCACTGTAATCACCAGTAGCACTTATTATTTACTGTTTATTCATACTGGACTCCTTCAATGAGTTCCCATCTCCACAGAAACCTTTGGGGTTGCATTCAGCGGTACAAAACAGCCGCTGCGTCTTTTGTGTGCGAGCCGAGAGGGCAGGCAGGCTTTGGTGGAAGCTGTGGGTGACGGGTCACCATGCAGCCATTGTTTCTGGAACATAAAAGAAATCAATTAGAGACTTGGCAGCCAGGCTTGACCGCCCAATAAACAGTCCAGCCAACACCTGATATTAACGCTAGCGTGCTGGAGACACTGCTTGCCACCTCAATTGCTGGCACCCGGACAGGAACGGGAAAGAGAAGCCAGCGTGATCGATCGAGATGGTATCGAACGTTGCCGTGGAGTGCATTGCGTGTTGCGTTGTGTTGGAGCTCGCTGGACGAGTACAAAAGTAATGTAACATTAGTGACATTTGACACCTCGTTTCTGGTTGGAACAAAGCACTCTCCATGCTAACTGTTCCACACGTGCTAATCATTTCACATCTGTTCGTTAACAGGGGACGTTTTACTTATCACATTATCCTCTTTAGTGTTGTAAAACCCAAAGCGGTACGATGGAGACACACACACATAAACACACATGCGCGCACGCACACACGCAAATCACATCTCTTGGAATGAGTGGCAGATGAGCAGTGAGTCTCTGTCATGCTTGTGTAACTTCCACTTGAAAAAACTTGCCACTCGCGACGATAAGTAGCAGCGCGTTCACGGCCACCTCAGAGCTTCAGCCTGGGAACTTGGCCCGCATCCAAGCCTCTGTTGTCCCAGCCAGAAGCCCTCAGAGCCTGGTATTGGAAGGACAACGTAGATATCGCTTTCCTGATTGCTGACACTGCCAAGTGAGAAAGCAAGGATGGAGATAGGGGGAGAAAGAGAGGGAGGAGAGGGAGCGAAAAAGAGCGCGAGTAAGACAGGAAGCCTGTTCAATTGTTCCTTGTTTTAACAGTTTGTTTTGTATTCACGCACACACACGCACACACACACACACACACTCATACATGTTCTTTTGCATAATTCATTGATTAATTAGATGAGTGATTTGTGAATACTGATTATTAAGTCATCTTTGTTGTCCTGTCCCTATGGACTGCTTCGGCAACATTGTATAACCTAAGCATGCATGCCAATTAAGTATGTTTAAATGAGAAGGAGACAGACAAGGCCTTGTTAGACACCTTGGTTAGCCTCCCTGTTCTTTTTGACAGCATAGTCCTGTCGCGGTTGTTTTAAAACATTGTATCACACTGAAAATGCTCCTGAATTGAGACTAATGAGTTAATCCTACTCGTCATGACATATGCCCAGAGAAAAAAACCAAAACATGATTCTCACACAAATCGTGCCACACACACATACTGTTACAGGGAGCGGCGGAACACACACACACACACGCCCAAGCTTCCACCAGAGAAACTCGCCTCTGCATTTTCTCCATCCTGCTGTCGTTCGTCCCAGGGTGGACAGGGGCAGTGGGACAGCAGCAGCAGCAGCAGCACCCGGGCGCCTACCAGTCCAGGCCTGGCCAGGGTCGACCTGGCTCCTCAACATCATGCTGCATCATCATTCCCGCCACTGATTCCGAGCGAGGGTCTCCGTGTCCGTCTTCTTGAACCCCTTCCTGTCTTCTGTTCGTTAGGCGATGGATTCTTGTGTTTTTGCCCTTGTGGTTCGAGGCGCCGGTTTCTGTGTTTGTGGGGTTCGTAGTTGTCTGCTCGTCAGTGTCGTCCTCTTTTTGGACGGGGGTATTTCTGTTTTTGCCTGCTATGCATGGTGCTTTTTGTTTGGTTTTCGGCACTTGTGCTGCCTTCGGGTCACATGACCAAAAGGTTCATGACGAACCATCGTTGTGTTTACCCAATTTTACCCAATACAAAAGCAAATACAAATATTTTTCTTTTAACCTTCACAATGCGGAGGGTCTGAGACAGCCCAACGGTTAAAAGAAAATGCTTCACTTAGTTTTTGTATGCGGTAAAGTTGTTGCAAACGACCGTGGGTCACAATGACTGATGGGTCAGAATGACCCGAAGAGAACACAAGGGTTAAGACCACCAAGTAAGAAACGAGTGGCACCTGACAGACTTCTGTTAAAAAGGCATTATTTGGTTTGGTTGGTTTAGTTTGCCCTTTTTCTGTTTTTGTTGCTTTGGCACCGTTCACGTTGCAATACGCTGTGGCGTATTTTTGGTCGGGATACCTTACATATTCCTTTTTGTACTGAAAACTTCTCTCGTTGTTGTGTTAAGACACATACACCTCCTTCACAACTGAACACAGTGTCGGTCTTACATTTGTTAAGCCCTTCTCCCTCCCTGGTTAGAGACTGGTTTATCTTGTTTGTGCAAGGGCCATGTCTTTACATTGTCATGCTGTTTTTGTGTGTGTTTGTTTGTCTGCCACGGAAAATCTCGAATAAAATCGGAATGAAAAAAAGAAAGATAAGAGACAAACCAAAGAGAAGGTCGTAACAATAATCATTGAGTGTCATCTGGTCGCTCCTGAAAACACGGAGATGCTAGTGTTTCTCGCATTCGTCGGCCTTGGCGCTTCTGTGCTCTTTATGAAAAATGGTTGTTTCTGTTACAGCAGTAAAAATGACTATTCCACATCTGACCGACAGGAGAAAATGGCTGCCTGTAATTGTGCTGCAATAGTCATTACATCAACTGCAACGCTATCCCAGACACACCATCTGTTGCGATATGACTAAACGTACATGCCTACAGATTCAGTGCTGCCATGTGGCCACACTGCACTGCAAAGGAAGCCAGCACCACACGGAAAATGCACTATGGAGTTTAAGGAGTCGGAAATGACTTTAGCCTCTGGCATTGTGTATGTGGGTGCGCATGTGTGTGTGTGGCAGTGCGACAACGTGGCTGTGCATGTGTGTGTGCACTGGGACTGTGAGGGGGTCTAATTTATGATCAGCAGGGGGGCATTAAGGAGATGATTGAACTGCAAGTCCCAGACTGTCCCACTGTGACCCTCCTCTCTGATCACCAGGCTCCATTCATCCTCAGCCTCAGCCCAAGACCCAGCCCCAGCCTCAGCCCCCCAGAGATGGACTCATATGAACTGGGTTCAACCAAAGGAGTTTCACCATGAATTACAGCGTAGTGCAGATATTGTACACGTGGAAATGAGAACATACATACACACACACACACACATACACACACACACACACACACACACTGAACCGCTTTTGTGTCCCCCCTCTCTCTCTCTCTCTCTCTCTCTCTCTCTCTCTCTCTCTCTCTCTCTCTCTCTCTCTTTCTTCTGAACTCGAATGCACATACATGCTCTCGACCACACGTTCGTCAGGCCCGTGCATCCAGACGCTGAACACGCAAACATGACACACACACACGCGCTCCGTGTCAACATGTCCAGAGAGGTGAGACCGTACCGCATTGGCACCGGCCTGTGTCCTGTCACATTCATTGCTAGCAGGTCAGTCGATAACGCTGCCAGCCAAATCAACGGGCTGAAACAGCCACGCTTTGATTTTCCTTGCTGTTTGCTGAGGCTCTACCATAGGGCGTGGCCCCAGACAACATCTGTGGATGGTGGGAGAGGACAGATGATGAGGATCGGGAGCCTGGAGAAGTGGTAACTCTGTCAGGAGGAGGGGCAACTGCACCTGGTAGACTGTGAACGTGTTGATACATCAGCAGCAATCCAAACGCCATAGTGTGTCGTTAAGAAATATTGGAATCCGTCTAATTTTGCAGAAGTCGCTGCTTCACTACTGTCCCCCCCCCCCACACACACACACACACACAAACACATTTCCCATCGACCGTCCAATATCAATGAATTCTACTGAAGCGTTTGATAGCCTGATTATTATCCTCTGTGGAGATGGACACATGTGGTGTCACTTAGGGAGACTATGTGGATGTTTCTGTGTTGATAGTTCTTAGGGAAACCGTAACTGAAACGAGATATATTCCCGGTGGCGTGTTATTTGACTCAGCTAAGACTTATCTTTCACTCTGTATCTCTCTCTTTCCCCCTTGATCTCACTCGCTCATCCATCCCTTCCCGCCTAATTTTCTCAGCACCCCCATCCTAACTCCTCCCTCCCCCTCCTCCACATCATTTGCATGGCTCTGTGCTTCCCCCTACCAGGCCAGTGATGAATCCGTGATGACCAGGCACACAAATCAAATCTTCATCTGAAACAAAGGAGTCTCTGTCTCCTCGTCAGCGGTGAGACAGACAGGAAGGAACATCCAGACCGGGATGGCGACGACGCTAACAAACCGGGTGCAATTAGCGTTCTCCTTTGTGCAGCCCGTCTGCAGAAGTGTTTTCTGCCCTCTAGTGTGTTCTGCGCGGAACGTTGTGAGGCGATGGTGTTTTATCGGCTGCTAGCAGACTTGAACACATTTCCGTGGGACTTTGTAATTGGGCATTAGCTCCCCCTCTGCCTTGCTTTGGCGGCTGCAACGTGGAAGTTCCATCCAGACTCCTTTAAATAAGAGCGCGGGACTTTCTTGGACGTTTCCCTGCTCTCATTCAGTTGATGTTTTTGGTTAAGATTCTGATGTCCTTTCCTCAATTGCAGTGTCGACGTAAAAGAGGTGCAGAGTGTTGTGTGTGTGTCCTCCTTACCAATAAACACTCACACACAGACACACACAGTGAGGGAAACACTGGTATGAATTTCATACCTGGTGTTCTCTCCTCAGGGAAAGACGGGCCTGCTCTCTAGCCTTTCCATATCTCTGTCTCTGTCTCTGTCTCTCTCTGTCTCTCTCTCTCTCTCTCTCTCTCTGTCTCTCTCTCTCTCTCTCTCTCTCTCTCTCTCTCTCTCTCACTCTCTCTCTTTCTGTCTCTCTCTCCTTCCCTCTCTAACCCGTAACCCCTCCAACTCGTCTCCTCTCACAGCTTCATGTCTCCCTCTCTCCTTCTCCGCCTCCTGACCTCCCTCTCTCTCTCTCTGTCTGTCTTTGTCTCTCTCCCTGCTCTCCTCCGCTCCCCCGTTCCCTCCTCTCTTTCTCCTCTCCTGCACACTTTGATTTCCCTTCGGGGAGCCACACAACACCACACAAACAAACACGCAGGAGCACATACACCCAGTCGGATACACACACACACACACAATGTATAACAGACAGGTCAAATAAATGTTAATACACAGCACATGAATAACAAATAGCACAATATTGCATAGGCCGTGCCCCTGTGTAAAAAACACCAGTGTACCAATCCTTTTTAAACAAACTCCATCTCCATTCAGCCTAATCCCTCTGGCATCAGGAAGTGTTCAAATCAAATCCTTTGATTTTGGAGACGGTTGTTTTGGCATGTCGTTCTAACTCGGCATGTCCCTGTGTGGATTGCAGAGCAAAGTTTTAACTGTGAGATATCTATTTCCCCCTCTCCCCGCTCCCAAATTGGACATCTGTGTAATTGGCCGAACTGGCGAGCCCATGAATCTAAAATGTGTTGCTACCTCTCGCTGTCTGTTCTACTTGTACCGAGACAGAGGCTAAGCAGACTAACCAACACTGCTTTTTTAGGGCTCCCAATCAATTACGCGTGTCAGGGAGTTCAAAAGGCCTCTTTGTGAGCTGACTACCCTTGTGTGAACTCTCTGTGAGGGATCCTGCCCACAAACACACACACCCACACACACACACCCACGCACACTCGCTAGCTCCTTCCATCTTGCTGTCTATATTTCCCTGTCCACATTTCTTCCAATCTTTCTTTCCTTCATTCTTTCGCCCTCCACACACATTTGCCGTCCCCCCCACCCCACCCCCTCACACATGCACCCCTATCACTCCCACACCTCTCAGAGGAAAAAGCGTCACGCATTAGCTTGTGCCTGTCTTCTCCCCCCCCCCCACCTGCCCTTTGCGTCCCAATTAATGCAGCGCTTCAGGTGTGGAAGCGACTTTGCTGCCTGCCAACTATAGATTACCCCGGAAGCTTTGACTCCCGGTCAGAGCTCATTCTGAAACAGGAGCGTGATGGGGAGGGGGCTGCTGTGAACTCCCGCGTCTGTGGCAGCTGTAAATCTGCCAAGGGACGTGTCCCAGAGGGACCGGATGACGTGGTGACGGGGTGACGCGGGGTGACACCGTGTTCCAGTCGTCAGAGGTAAATGCAGGAATACCATTTGTAAAATGACATCATATCGGAACACTAACATAACAGTTGACTTTGCCAGGTGTGTGGGCTATGTATTAGCATTACTGTAATTGTCTATGTTTGCATATTTATGGAATATTCATTTGTATAGGCCTTCAATTACTGTATTGCACCCTTTGTAAAGGCTAAGGATTAGGGTTACAGTTGGGGCTAATTCCATAGTTCGGATGCAAACAGCTACATTGTGACGTTCATGAAATGCTGGTTAGGAATGTGCATTCACATTATAGACCCAAACTGGAAAAGTGTATTGAGGTGGGGGATTGATTCCACCACTGGGGTGCCAGGCAGGAGAAGAGCTTAAAGAGCTAGGTGGCGGTCGGGGATGTAAGGCTGGAGGAGAGACTTGATGTAGTCGGGTGCAGTCCTGTTCGCTGCTCGGAAGGTCAGTACCAGGGTCTTAAATCTGAGATGAGGAGCGGGGTAACATGGGAGCGTCTGGCTAGATTGAAGACCAGGCGGGCCGCCGCATTCTGAATCCTCTGGAGAGGGCGGGTTGCGCATGCTGAGAGACCCGCGAGCAGCGAGTTGCAGTAGTCCAACTTTGAGAGGACAAGTGCTTGGATGAGCACTTGAGACGGGTACAGCTGCGTGTCGTCAGCGTAGCAGTGGTAGGAGAAGCCATGGGAGGTGATGATTGGTCCAAGCAAGGTGGTGTACAGAGAGAAGAGGAGGGGTCCAAGGACGGAGCCCTGTGGGACACCAGTGGAGAGCTGGCGGGGGCCTGACACTTACCAGGAGACCTGGTAAGATCTTCCCGACAGGCGGGATGAGATCCACTGAAGTGCAGTGCCCGTGATGCCCATCTCAGAAAGTCTGGCGAGCAGGATTTGATGGTTAACCGTATCAAATGCAGCAGAAAAACGTCCAGCAGAATGATGACGGATGACCACAAAGCGGGCAGACTGAAGGGCAGTGGTGACTGACAGGAGGGCGGTTTCTGTGGAGTGGCTAGTCTTGAAGCCCGATTGGTTGGGGTCGAGCAGGTTGTTATGAGAGAGAAAGTTTGACAGTTGCTTAGATACAGCGCGTTCGATCGTTTTGGAAAAGAAGGGTAGCAGCGTTACTGGTCTGTAGTTCCGGAGGACGGCTGGGTTAAGGGAGGGTGGGAGGGTGGTTGATCTCTTTGCTGGGGGCTATTCTCTGCCCCAGCAGCAGTTACAGCTCTAATTGATGCAGACAGGGGAGTGAATAGGAACATTCTAGAGACCCTCCCTGGGACCCTCTGTTCGTCAGAGGAGAGTGCCCTCAGGCTGCTACACACACACACACACACACACACATTAAAGGTATACACACATGAAAGCAAAGGCACACACCGACCAACAAACACTGACTAGCACACGCACACACACACACCCACACACCCACGTACCAGTAAGCTCAGAGGGATACGCTAAGATGACGTGGGCGTCAGGTTACATCTGCTTACACCATTTGGCCCCGGCACCCTCTCTCGCCTTCTCCCTCTCTATTTATCTCTACTTCACCCCCTTCTCTTTTACTCCCCCCTGCTCTTTTCCTTCGCCCCTCTTTCTCTTCCCCTCTCTCCTTTTACCCTTCTCTCATTCCGTCGCTTCCCCTGCTTCCTCTTGGCCTTGCTCTGTCTCCCTCCCTACTTCTCTTTCTCTCTCAACACGACTCACTCCCCCTCCCACTCTGCCTGCCCCCTCCCTCAACCCCCTCACGACCCTCTCTTCCGCTGTCTCTCTTTGCCACTGCCTCCCCCTCTCTCTCTGTGTCTCTCTTTCCCTCCCTCCCTCCACCCCCCCTTGCTGTCTCTCTCGGTGTCTCTCTCTCTCTCTGTCTCTCTTTCCTCTCCAGCAGGCAGGTCTCTCCATACCTGGATGGTGTTTGTGCCACTGGGATTCCTCAAGCCTTAGGCTCCTCATCTCCACCCGCATCACACAGCTCGTTAAACGACTGTTCTGCCTCCCTGCCAGCCCCGCCTCCTCCTCCTCCTCGCACACACACACACACACACACCCACACTCGCACGCACTGTCACACACCGCACACATATGTCTTTCCCACTCCTTGTTGATAGCCCCTGTGCGCTATGCTGTCTTTAGGTGTGTGTGTGGGGGGGGGGGGTTGAGAGAGAGAACACTTGGAATGAGGGTTTCGTAAATGACTGTGGAATCTCTTTCAACGCTCCCATTGGATCAGTGTGTGAGTGGGGGGGGGGGGTGATATTTTTCTGCCTCCGTTTCCATCTGCCACCGGCTGGAAAACCCCCACGGGTAAAGTCGCAGTGTACGCGTGTGTACACGCGGGTCTGTGCACACGCGTGTCTGTGCTTGTGAATACAGCATGACCATGTCTTTTGTTACGAGGAGTTCACCATGCCTCGACAAAAAGGACATACCAAGCCCACACTGGAGTCGACTACCCCTGCATGGGTTTAAGCAGCCTTGAGCTTGTTAACCCACAACCCTACCTTGATACAACAAACTTAGAACAATAGAAATCCTGACCGGCCTCACGCTCTGAGGACCCATGGGTGCCGCAGTTAGGGCCCTGGCCGAACTCCCACTGCCTCCAATTACAGTGATGAGGCAGGGGACAAGAGCCACTGTTCTGACTGCTGGCTGAGGGCCAATCCCAAATGATAACAAGCAGTCCAACTTTCCCGGTAACTTTCCGCGATTCCAATTCGAAGAAGCCTAGGAGAACGAACCTATCCAGAGAGACAACGTCTCCGGCTTCCCACGCTCCAAAGTACCCTTAAGTCTCCATTCTAATTACGTACACGTGTGTGTGTGTGTGTGTGCCACTTGTGGTTGTGTCTTCTGCGCTGCCTCTCACTTGACACCCCATCCCGTGTCGCAATCTGTACACTTGTATCTCCTTCCCACACCTGTGAATGCCAAGTGCGTCTCTTCCGCGCGACTCCTGTCGTCACATTTGCCGTTTCTTTGTTTCCTTTGTTTATGAGGAGCCCGTGCCTGCGCGGCCTGTCTAAGTGCCTGTGATGAAATGTGTGACTGTGAAAAGAGAACATAGCTTCTGCTACCCTTCATGAATAAGGGATGAATAAAAATGTATAGCTTGGCCAAGCAGTTTCAAATGAGAACATCTGTCTTGAGTGCCAAATTTGTCTGTGGTGTTGTGTGTGTGTGTGTGAGCGCTCAAGGCACACACACACACACACACAACGAACAGGAAAGCAAGAGAGGTGAATTGCGTATGCAATAACCGCTTTTAGCTTCATTTCATCGGACTAATGGTACTGTGATGTGACTGAAGTCTAATTGAAGAGCTCCCCCGTGTCTCCAAACGTTGCAGCTCCTCCTGCCTACTGAACGAGTGAACGACCCCTCCAGAATGACCTAAGCCCATCTCAATGCCCTGAAACCACGGCCCAGGGTCACTCTCACATCTTTCTAAATGCACAAATGTCTCTCGTCTGTCTGTGTGTGTGTGTGTGTGTGTGTGTGTGTCTCGGGGCGGGGGCATAAAGCACATGATTTTGTGTTTTAAAATGAAACAGGAAGGAGAGAATAGAGTTGAGATTTTATTAGTGGTACCTAACAGGGTTACTTTACACTGTACCGGTTGACATGGTGACCTTTCCTCGAGTCCCACCACCAAAACACTGTCAGAACCATGCCCCCTGGTTCCTCGATCTTCCGCTGTACGCGCACATGCACTCTTTGTCGCTACGTGGATCGAAGCGTCTGTTAAATGAATACAATGGCTGTGTGGAAGACGCGGTGCCCCGCAGCGCTGATCAGCGCCTGCTTTCTTCTCCCGCTCCTCCCGGCAGGCGTCCTCTGTCGCCCGGCTGGGAGATGGGATCCTCCAGATCGCTGTTTTCGGAGGCCGACGTCGGCCCCCTGCGGGCGTTGCTCGTTTGTGGCGCCAGACAGTGAGATCCTCAAAGGCGACCAGCGCTGCGCTTTGATGACGGGCACCCCGAGATTGTTTCAAAGAGGTCTCCCTCCCCCCCTCTCTCTCTCTCTCTCTCTCTCTCTCTGTCTCTCTCTCTCTCCCCCCGGTCTCATCCTATGCCCAGATGGGGGGGGGGGAGAGGGGGGTGGTAGGAAGGGAGGGGGACAAGTGTCAGTCCAGACAGATGGAGCGTTTGCCCTGTCGGCCTGGCACAATCTGGGACACGTACACACACAAAGTCTCTGTCTTTATCTCTCCCTCTCTCCCTCACACACAGACACACCACAACAAACTATACTTGATCTAAAAGGGATGAAGACCTCAGATCTGGACTGTCTCCATGAGCGACATGGTTGCATTTCTATTCAGATGAATTAAGAGCAAAGTGGGCTATGAAAGCATCATAATGACGCTCTTGATTACAACAAACCCATCATTATCCCTCTCCACAATTACCTGAACGTGCATTTAAGAAAAGAATACTGAGATGGGCATCACGAGAGAGAATTCTACACACATATTGCCCCTTGGTGTGGGGTAAAGTGATATTCCACACACAAACACACCGATGTTCCTTGTAGTTGTGAAGATGAGAGATCTATTGTGAGCATCTCTCTTTGTTTCCAATCCAACCGTGGAAAAATTCCATCGAGGCCCCACAGAGACAGGCACCAAGTGAGGGCTCATGATGTTTCCTCATTAACTGTTATCAGCGACACGGTCGGAAACAAAGCAGAGCATAGCCTAATCACGGAGAGACGCCCCGAGAGATGACACACCCGTGCACACACACACACGCACGCACAGTTCACAACACACAAGCTTGCATGCATTCACGTCAATGAACAGGTTGTCACACACACACACACACACACGTATATGCGTACAAGCAAACACACATGCATTACAGTACGACACACGAATGCAGATACCCTCGCGCACACAGACGCACACACCGATACAGGCCGGCAGTGTCTTTGAGGGTGCTCTAAATGCAAGCTGTGACACGGAGGTGGAACGCACATTGAGAGCGCAAATCCGTTTACACCAGTCTCGTCTCTGAGTTTGCATGTGATGAGAGGCTAGCTGGCTGGAACACTTCCTGCCATGGTAGACTCTCTCCTGGTCCCCCGGAGCACAAACCAGAACACTGGTCAAGTCACATGACATCATGGATGAGCAGATAGACAGCAGTCAGAGCAATCTTTAACCCACCTATCGCCTGTGTGTGTGTGTTTTGGAGGATGCGCTGAGCGGGAGTCACAGGTGAATGGAGAGAGTGTGTGTGTGTGTGTGAGTGAGGAGGGAGTTCATGTGTGCTGGAACCGTTCCTGCACCGTGTCTGCCAGTTTTTTATGAGGCTCCAGTGTCCCAGTACAGCACGGGCCCACATGGATGGGACACACACACACACAAGAGCACTCGCACACCAACGGTGATCCGAGGTGGAGCGGAGCAGCACCTTTCTCTGCAGGCCAGTGGGAGAGTGATGAATGGACGCCGGAATGAGGGTGGACGTTCCCAATTGCTGCGGTCTGTTCCCTCTGACACCCTTGCCAAAAAACCGACACGTCTTCATCGAGCATCATGCCCCTAATTCAATCCTCATCGTTTTGGAACAGGTGCGTCTCATATTTTACTGCATACGCTTGGAGACTCCGGATCCGAAAATTGATATTAATGAATGGACTTCTGTAATCAGTGTTGATGTAATTAATTCTGAAAGGGGGGAGTGGGGATATATAATGGCTTCATGAAGTATTTGGCATTTCAATAGAGTTCTTCAAAGCTTAGCCTTCCATACAGTGTAGGTGATGCACTACATATGTACATATTGTAGACAGGGCTTGTGCACTTAGCAGTGTAAAATAACTCAAAAGAACATTTGGAGCTGGTGTTTGTTTGCAATAAAACAATAGTGGATCTTTTTACTGAAGTTTTTCTTTTCAGAAAACAATATGCACTGTACTATGATCTCACTGTATTCAAATGCCATTGATGTCTCTTATCTCCCCCTGTAGTTTCATAAACGGCTGTTTCCACAGAGAATGGGAATTTAATTAAAGATGCTATCTACAACCACTCACCATTAATATCAGGGTTAACCCTTCAATGAGTCTCTTTTAAGGTGGAGGTAACCAATTAATTTTCTTTAGAAGCACCAAATCCTTGTGGTATCACTTCAATGAAATCCCCTCTAAATTAAATAAAATGTTCTCTGAGTTAATACTATATTACTATATTTGCATAACAAATCAAGTTCTCTCAATCTCTGTATCGTTTCTTGTGTTTTTTTCCCTTGAGATTCGTTTGGTGATGAGAGGGATTAGGTAAGGTCACCCTTGACGAATGGAAATGACCTGAAAGTGAAGAAGGACATTGACAGATCTGAGAGAATAAGTGCCACATTACGATTCATCACCAGTGAAACCTGATAGTCATCCAAAAGGGTTTTGACAGGTGAGACTACAAAAACAAAGGGCTTGAGGTTCAAAATACCCCAGGATTCAACAACCCATTTGCCCTGTGTTTTTCACCCGTAGTCCTGGGGGGGAACTAGAGCTTTGGCAGTTGATGAAGTGAAGCTCCTTCAACAGAACAAAGGGTTACTCCATCTTGGTTCTTATCTGGATGACATCTTGTGTCCGGAGGGACTATTCTTCCCAGTAGCTATTCATTTTCCAAGCTCATCGCTAGCTATGCCGGACAGAGCCGAGAAGTGGTGGAGAGACTGGAGGACCGAGAGGGATGTCATTCCATTGCTGTATGATCAACGCAAGTGCTTTCTAAATATGTTGAAACGTCCAGGATGGCTGTACGGTCGATTTAAGTAGTGTTCATCACGGTTAAACTACAGGTTTCTTTCAACGAGAGCAACGAAAAAAACAAACAGTCAACAAGTCTAAGGGCATTTGCACAGAGAGGATGTTGAAAGAAGTGCACCTGCATCCAGACATGCAGACAAAAACATGGCTCGTCTCTCTCATCCCCCCCCCCCCACACACACACACACTCTCTCACTCCCTCAAGGATGCACTCTCCAGATGATACTAATCGACTCTTCAAGCTGAAGCTGCTATTCAAATGGTGTCGGAGCTTAGTAGCATTAGCTGTAATTCAGTGACAAAGAACCTGTCAAGTTAACAAATAGCGCTGGAACAGAAGTGTAATGTGCAAGGTACCTGGTGGATAACCCAGTCGCTCCCAGCTGCTGTGGAGCCCTCCCTAACGACATACTCTCAGTCCCACTCGGAACACCGAGGTTTAAAGTCCTGAGTCAAGCAAAACGAGAACTAAAGTTGAATTAGAAAAAGGTACCGTTTCAGCAGGAATGTTATTTGAGCGTTTATCACACCCTGAGACGATGTAACCCCGTGTGCAAATGGTGATTAAGGAGGGGACATGAAAGCATTCATGGTTGAATTCTACCTACTGGGATACTGGCTAGACTTTACACTTATTAAGAAGTGGAAACTTTTTGTTCGTAACGGCGAGTTCCAATCCCACATGTCACATGGGCAGGTTTATTACACATGAGGCTGTGTTCTCTTGAGGTCGTATAATCCGTCTAGTAACTAATGACAAATGCAGTGTTAAAACGTGTGCAGTGCTTATACACCTTGTTAAATCCTTTCCATATGCAGTACCTCTTTTTCTTTGTCTGACGTTAACAAACATCTGTGTAATGCCCGTGGGCCGAATACTTGGCGGCTAGCGCTAATGCAGTGAGGGTTGGCAGCAAACACATTTATATTCAAAACTTGATGCGAAACTGGCATCCCAACTAAAAAAAAACAACAACTCTTAAACAATCAACGCAGCTCTGTCCGTGGGACCTGAGCAATACACCTGGTGCATTTTAACATGGCACCCTTGGCCTGTTCGCAAGATAATTGAGCCACAGACACACACTCGCACACATACAGATTCATATTACGAGTTAGATGGCACATGCCTTCCAGCTGCTAAATGAATTTGCACTCAAATGGGATTTGTTTGCATTTGTACAATTCCCCAGCCTCTTTCTCCTTTTTTTATTCACTTCATTTTGTTTACCTGGGAACGAGCGGCATTGTGGCCAGTGTGCTTTTATCCGCCTTTGTGCATGTTGTATTGTTTGGCAATCGGAGAGCTTCTGGTTAATGATGATTGGTTTGAATAATGGATGGCGGATGGCCGCTGTCTCTCCGAGAGCGAGAGAGGCACTGTTTACTGCAAACGAGCGTGGGGGAGAGAGAGACACACGCACCCAACGACTCATTAGCATTGAATAATGAACACAATACCAATATAGTCTCAATGTGATAATAGGCTAAATAAAGAAATCCGGGGCTACTGTCTGGAGCTATGCTAATGTCATGCATTTAAATCAAACCGACAATATTCTCGCGTGGGGACTTGGGCTGTCAACATGTATCATACGTAACCCGTTGGTTTGTGGGTGTCATAACTTACGGATATGGGAATGGAGAGTCACTGGTTCCGTTTTGGTCTCTTCTGTGGAGATGCAGGCTGCAGTCAGCTGGGCGACAGTGACGCAGCATCTTTATTCATGTCCACATAATCAACTTGTTTCCCAGGATTGGAAAATGACATGAAATGCTGTGAGATGTTGAAGGAGATGATGACAGGCTTATGGACTCAGTGAAAAAGGAGAATTTATGGGCCAAAAACATACAAGATGGAGGAACACTCGCATTCTCTGTCCTTTCACGTCTGCACACACACACACACACACACACACACGCTCTCCTCACTTTTGTACGATCTCACACACACTCACACACACAGAACGTGTTGGTTCGGGAAAATGAATAGGACCGCATTCGCTGCCGCGTTGTCCCGAGTTCAGAGATGGAGCGATGGATCTCGCCGCAAATAAATAATACCCGGGTTAGTCATCGAGGAGCCTCCACTTGTGTGTGCAGTGTGCATCCTCCGGGTGCTCTGTGAACCTGACCTCCGACCCTCAGAAATGTAGACCCATCACTCAGTTTTAGTGGGAGGAAGAACAGGAGAAACAGAAGTCTTTTTTTTTATTTTATGTTTCGCAGATTGCCAACCACAACCCGCCATCTGAGTCTAACTCCATCATCCCCGTTATGTCATTTGCTCCCCCAACACGTCCGTGGATTCTTTCACTCTCCAGCCAACACCTCACCATGATTGGTTAAGATCCCAGGATCAGTTAACCCAATAGTGAACCCCTTCACTCTCCGGAGCACAAAAAATAATTCCATCACCTCAACCAAAAGGGCTGGGATTTTCACCTCTAGTCAAGGCAGCGGAGAGCATGAATCACATTCTAGCACCTATAAACTCATTTCTCCACATGAACTCTCCACGTGAGGTTCACGTCAAACCACGCGTCCAAGTTTGGACAACGTCTGAACTGCAGTGGAGGGCCATGCAGTAGGAGACAGACTGCCGTCATCCAGTCAGAGGGTGGCCAGTTCCAGTCCAAACACACAGAATTGGAATTCTCATCAATGAGGAGTTTACTTAATGACATCGTCGGTAGGAAAGAGTCAATGACGACTCGTTGCTTCGTCTTCAGGCCATTGCACACTGAGTCCGAAATTCGTATGCGAAATGTTCGCGCGTTAAAAAATAAATTGCGTCTTCGCATCCATAGCCAGCATTTTGATAGTTTTTTGGGAAAGTCAGAGCCAACGAATGTTGAGGCTGACGATTGCGAAAAAATGCATACGAAAATTTCGCACAGTGTGCAAGAGCCTTTAGTGTGAAGGTGAAAAGCAGGTACTGGGATCTAATCAGTTGACACCGATTCAGAGGCAACAATTGAAATAAACGGCAGTATTTCCAACACAGAAATACATAATAACAGGCTTGAAGACTACATACCATCCCACATCGTCCACTACTAAAACACACACACAGACACACACAGACACACACAGACACACACAGACACACACAGACACACACAGACACACACAGACACACACAGACACACACACACAATGTCTTCCCCTCCGACTATCCCTTTCTTCCTCATAATGAAACACCTCATCTGCCAGAGTAAACTCCTCTCGCCGTGTGTTTTCACCATCTCTCTCTTCCAGAAAAGGCAGTAACACTGGCCTTCAGAGAGACACATTACAGTAAAAAAAAAAGGGATGGATTTGTCAGGAAAGATATTTGGCATGTGCCACTAACTGCTCCTCCCAGTTCCCCAGTACCACTTACTGAGAGAGAGGGAGAGAGGGAGGGAGAAACAAAAAGCTGGGTTGCAAGCCAAAGCAAATGCTACCTCATTGTAGAACAGTCCACATTGCGTTCACTCAGGGACACCTTACGTCATCGAGAAACGTATATTCCCAAAACCAAACAAGTGCCCCTCCTATTCAGAGGCTTGTTCTCTGAGACGTTGATTTGAGAAATGTCGCATCTGGCACAGAGTGCCCGCGGTGGAGTTGAAAATGAACCCATGCCATTTGAAATACAGCGTCCTCCAGTCCTACAAAGCATATTGATGTCGTAAGAGTTCCAGACCTGACAGGTGGGCAACAGGTCTCGTCCCTGTTGTGTGTGTTGGGTATTGTTCTACTACAGTGTAGCAGTATGGCAGTCACGTTTATTGAAGTCTGTAGAATAACAGCTTGAATTGCAGTGACAGGCCCTTGGCGTTTGGTGTTTGATTTGTCGCCTTACATAAAACTTCGGTACACGCGTTCCTCCTCGCGGAGTCCAGTCCTAACATCCCGGGAGAAGCGCGTCAAACTCGCTAACAGATTTAAGCCTCACCCAGAACTCCCGAGACCTTCGGACTCAATTTCCCCGTGCGGCGCGTCGACGGAAATCTGATAAGTGCCAGAATGTGTTGAAATGTAATGCATATCAAGTGAAGGGATGCCGGGGAGTTGCTCCAGCGTTGGGGCAACAGAGGTCGATACTCACCAACACAAAGCAGGCGGGATGGGAGGGGGAGGTGGGGTGGAGAGGGAGGGAGAGAGAGAGACGCTGGAGTGTGAGGGGTGCGGATGGGTGGAGGAGGAGAGAGTCAAAGGGAGAGAGATGTGGTGGAAGGAAGAGAGAGAAGAAAAGAGGAAATGAGAGAGAGAGAGAGAGAGAGAGAGAGAGAGAGAGAGAGAGAGAGAGAGAGAGAGAGAGAGAGAGAGAGAGAGAAATGAAGGAGAGCAAATTGGCTCACTGGGGTGAGGCCACCTATCAGTGGGTTGTAATGGGGCTCGGGTGTGTCTCCCTTCTGCACATACGAAATAGGACAAGTTAACAGTCAGGCAAACTGTAAAACCTGTGGGCTTAAGATTGACAAAGTTGTGGACACAGATTGAGGGCATTCTGGCTGTGTCTACAATAATTTCAAGTTTCTTCGTTGAGAAGAACCGCATTGGCGAAGACTTGCCAAAAGATGAACAGGAATTGTGACAAAAACACATACAGTATGGACATACATAAACGTCAACTTTCTGTATGTTTATTTCCAGGTTTTGGAATATTCTTTTGGATCATATTCTTTCGGTTCTGTCCAGACTTGTCCTTGTCCATGACCTCCGACATTCAAACGACTTTTGGAGAGGTGTTCCCCTCTAATGCGGTAGGTGGAAGACCTGTGAGCATGTAATAAATGTCTTTTTCAAGAGAGAGAGAGAAAGAGAGAGAGGGAAGTAGAGATAGCGAGAGAAATCTCCATCATGACAGGAGAGTGAAAGTCTATGTGCGCTCTGAGTGAATTGAGCGAGAGGGATTCCGTGAGGACAAAACCCAATTATGTGTGTGTATGTGCATGAAGGAGTGTACCACAATGTGTGTGTGTTTACGCGTACGGACGCGCCCTTGTGTGTGTTTGAGGGAGAACTGAGCCGGTATTGTTTGTGCAATCGCCTGTGAAATCCACCTCATGTGCCACATTTTCCTTCCAGTATAACCACTCTGTTAGGGCTTGGCTCTGGTTGCTGTATTTCGGCACTGGGTTCCACTTCTGTCACGATCCCGACAAGTTTCCTCTCAGTCAAAGGAGCGTCGACCCAAAATGGATCCGAATCGGTCAGACAGGGTCGGGTGGTTGACAGGAGAGGTTGGCCCGTGGCGCTATGGTGACAGTGATGATGAGACATAGCGCTCATAAAGACTTAAACAATCCGCCCAGGCTGACAGGAACCGTGGTGGGGAAGTAAACGATGGAGAGAAGGGGAAGTGAGATGAAAGAGCCAAAAGTAGCGAAGAAAGGAGACGTGGAAAGAGAAGAGGAAAAGGGATGGTGGAAGGGAGAGAAGCCAAGAGGGGGAGGAGTTTGTGAGCGAGGAGCCCAGCGTGGCCTGACATAGGGGTTCCAAAGTCAATCTCCATTCTCCTCTCAGTCTCTTTGACTGAGGTTAACAGCATCCCAGCCCACACACCCAAACCCGTCACAACAGTCAATTATGTCGGGACTCTTCTCTATGTGGGGACAGACTAACCTATGAAGTATCACCCCTCCAATATGTTTTAACATTGATTCCATCTTGTTATTTCACTTTATTCTCTCTTAATCAATACAGGTGGGCCTGCTCGTGTGGCATTGAAAGGTAATGGAAGACTTGCTGAGTTGCAAATAATTCGCTTTCTCGGGCTGCTTGCTCTGCAGTATTTCTTGCTTTAGGTGCTGTAGATATCCAAAGTAATTATAACATTCACTTTATGATTGTGATAAGAGTCAAAATGGGACTCACACAGAAAAACGGAGTAAAATAGGATCAGATTGCGAGGCCTATCCACTCTCACAACTGTTGCCAATGTTTGAATTGCAAATGCGTTTGGAACCAACTCAAACTGAATTTAAATTGAAAGTTGAAATTCAAAGCTGCACATTATCCAGCCTTGTGTATTGACAGGCAGAAAATGAAAGGACATTTGAATACCCAAGAGAGAAAAAGGAAAATGGAAATAATGGATTAAGAGTATTCTTTGCACAACATTTTATGAAGGGTATAAAAAAACAAACACTTCTCAACACTTCAAAACAGATACTATAAGATGTTATGTCGGCAGCAAAGAAATTATTTGGGGAAATGTCTGCACAAAACAGACTCCAAACAAGCTCCAAGACTTCAAACAAAATGTCGCTGACGTGCATTAATTAGGAAATGTCTGTTACATGATCAGTGAAGCCTAATTCAAGAGGGAGAAAACAAAGAGGGAAGGGATTGGATAGGTGTACTGTAGTTGGGGAAGTCTAGGAGTTGACAAACAATGTTTCACTCTGTTACTGTAATCATGTTGTCTGTTCAAACACACCACAGGGCCCTCTTAGCCAAATCACCAGCACTTACCCATTGACCTCATGTGGAGCTGAAAATCAAAGGACAATTATTCTCCCAAAACATTAGCCTTCACATCATCATGCACATAAAATGACCTTGGTCTCCGCTCATTTTATTAACATTATTGTGTTTTTTGTGTGTTTTCTTTTTACTGGTGAACCATCATAGTGTTTTCATTCGTTTTTTTGTGTACTCTTTCATCAGTTTTTTAGTCCAACGAGCTCTCAAAGTCACCTCAGCACCTGAATTAGCATGGCAGTGGACATGTTAGTCACACAGGAAGTTTGCGTAATTGCGATGGCTAATTAACCTCTGTTAAAGCGGTCACCGTGCATGAAGATTGGTAAACTTTTTAGAATCTCATGATACATTATGCCAAACATATGAACAAAATGTATAACAGTCATTTATCGATTAGTTTTAATAAAAGCAGCTGCTAAAAATATAAAATGTCAATGCAAACACTACCATGGTACTGTGCATTCAATTAATAACCACAAACTATAAAGTGGTAGTTACATTGTCAATTATAATGTCAAATTAAATCATGGGATATTTACCCCAAAATCCTTTGTAATCATTTTTCCATTTCTCTCATGTGCGCCCTCCCTCGCTCACTATCTCATCAAGGGGCAAATGAGACACTTGGTGAGATGAAAAAGTCTCTATTGACAAAACAAAATGTCGTATTTCACTGCCAGCTGGCTGATTAACGAGGTAATAGAACTGGAGATGGTTCAGTGTTAGCTTCATCCCTATTGAGTCAAGTAGGATCAAGCAGGACGCACACCTCACTTATTGCAGTTTCTCTGGGTGCTCAAATGTCTATCCACTGTTTACACAGAGGAAGGTCTGGACGGGAAACGATTGGATGCTGGGCTGATTGAATAAGAAGTGATTAAGTTGGGTCGGTCGAGAGTATAATATTGGAGTCAAAGTACAATCTCTGCTTCAAGGTGTTGGCCAGAACATCTGGATGTGGGTGTTGCAGGAAGCTCAGCGTTACCTGCGACCTTCACTTCCACGTCTACTGACTGGGTGAACCCTCGCGTTATCGGGTTCACAAACACACGTGAACACCACCATAAACATACGAGGTGATAACTTTAGCATGCTTCCCAAAAGACAGCAATTTGATTGGACAAAGATGTACCCACGTGCTAGTTTAGCATGCTTCCCAAAAGATCGCAATTTGATTGCACAGAAAAGGTGAACAGCTTTTCAACGGTCCTAACAATAGGATTAAAAAGAACACTGGTACCGGCTACATCTTGACTTCCCTCACCTTGTCGTAATATAATCGGCCACTCGATATGTCTGATAGGACTTCCTGGGAGACAGTACCGCTGTAAACCAATCAAAGGCAACACATATCAGGAAGCTGCCACTGCTAAGCTCCTGCTTCCTTCAGCCAGCTAAGGGATCCTAGATGGATACGGCTTGTCTTTATCCCGGCTTAGAGGCCAGCTTTTATAACCCCACTAAGGGTGGGACGGATGTACTCGTATCGCCAGGTTGATCTGACAGTGTGTGGATCTGTCATTCCAGTCAGGGTACATTTTCATTTTCGTTTCATTTCTCTCTTAAATAAGACACACCTTCCCCCCCCCCCCCCCCCCCCCAAGCTGCCTGGGCGCCATATAGGGGCGAGGGAGATGGAGGTTTTCTGGAGCTATCATCTCACAGGCAGTCCGGTGAGAGATTTGTAGATGTGTCTGCGTGTGTGTGTTTTGTGTGTGTGTGTGCGGATGAGGTGCTATCTACTGATGTGATCGGGCGGAAATTTGTGTGCAGTCTAAAACCCAATAATGCAGGCCGAGCATGCGGGGAGATTCACAATGACTTTTCATTTCTGTCTGACAGGTCAGAGCCGTTCCCTGCTCAAATAAAGACCTGAACACATAGACACACATATATGGGTATGTCTATACATATATACATATATGGGTATGTCTATACATATATACATATATGGGTATGTCTATACATATATACATATATGAGTATGTCTGTACATATATACATATATGGGTATGTCTGTACATATATACATATATGGGTATGTCTGTACATATATACATATATGGGTATGTCTATACATATATACATATATGGGTATGTCTATACATATATACATATATGGGTATGTCTGTACATATATACATATATGGGTATGTCTGTACATATATACATATATGGGTATGTCTATACATATATACATATATGGGTATGTCTATACATATATACATATATGGGTATGTCTGTACATATATACATATATGGGTATGTCTATACATATATACATATATGGGTATGTCTATACATATATACATATATGGGTATGTCTGTACATATATACATATATGGGTATGTCTATACATATATACATATATGGGTATGTCTATACATATATACATATATGGGTATGTCTATACATATATACATATATGGGTATGTCTATACATATATACATATATGGGTATATATATATACACATATATATATATATATAGATATATACACATTAGGGCAGTGAAAATTAACGCGTTACGATTACATACAGGATTAATTTGTTATTTTAGTTTAACGCATTTAACGTAATACAGGCCTACCCACAATTCCTCCCAATCTGGCACTTCTGGATGAGAAGTTTGTGTTCCAAAAAATCTAAGATGGAACATCCAATAAAACCAATGATATGCACACTGCGGGACTACGTTATCGATGTGGATAAGAGCGTCTGCTAAGTGACTGAATGCTAAATGACTGAATGTTATCGTTTCACCGAAGCAATACCAGCAGAAACCTGTAATTAATTTGATAAAAATTTGTAATCATTTCACAGCCCTAATATACATACATGACATGCCATACATGCCATACATGCCATACATGCCATACATACATACATACATACATACATACATACATACACACATACACAAAAGGCCATGAAGTGTGAATACTGTACAGTACTAATAAACAACTGATACACCACTATCTCCCATGAACCCCTAGCTTAGTCGTATCGGTGAAGAGAACCAATCATCTCCCAGATATCTTGTTCTCCATCCTCTCCCAGCCTGCAGCCAACATTGTGGGGATATTTCCCTCGTAATTGCTACCACTTATCGACACACAAAGCTGATTTGTACAGGGCTACATATTTGTTATTGCCCGCTCCCAAAGTCCACAGCCTCCCCAGAGAAAAATTAGATATTACCCAGCAGGCCTCCATTTAGATTTGAAAGAGTAGCTGTTTCAGCTAGTTAGCGGTTGATTTGCAGTGGTCACTCACCCGTGTAAGCTGGAGTGTATGGATGGAGTTGTGTCATGCCAGCATGGTAGGCCTACGTTGTGTCACGTTTCAAATGGCAGCCGTTCAGAACTGTCAAGCAGACTCCCTCAGAGAGGGCTTGGCTGCTTAACGGTGACCAACAGACATGGGAAACAGGGTCGTCTGGGAGGCCTTAGGTTGTGTTAGCCTGAGGCGAGGGTTAGTGTTTGTAGTCTGTCACGTTTGGTCCTCAGGTAATGTCTGCTGCGAAGACATCATGCAGTTCAGTGAACCACTTATGTCGTGCAAATGGCCTTTAAACTTGGTAGCGCGTGTGTGTGTAAATTAGTCTGTGTTGGATTTGGAGGGTCATATTTTAGCTAGCCCCATAGGTCTATCACACATGGAAACAGGGACCTCATTATCGACGCTGTTGACAAGAGGCAACTGAAAGAAATGCGACGACAAATGACTTTGCATCTCCCTTCGCCACAAATCACCCCCAGCGTGAGTGCTAGCCCCTGCCAAATTCCTTCACCAGCACGTGTCCCCTTGGCCCGGGGTGAGGTGGTCTGTTCCCAGTTTTGGCAAGTTCTACCCTGGTCCCCCGCGCCAGCTCTGCGTGATTGGCAGAAGGTCTGACCGGGCCGGTCCAAGTCCATTACCGCGGGGGACCGGGTCACTCGTCATGACTTTCTAAGCTCCGTCCGTACTCTCTTTAAGAGTTTGCAGCGAATCCCTGCCAGACTTCTGCTTTAGTTTCCCTGTTTGCGGTACAGCGACCCTGGCTAGCACCCTAACTCACACCTCCCTTACCTAGCTTGTTCTCCACTCCTGCTAGCGAACAGCGCATGCCCCCTCTCCCAAGTACAGGAACCGAGTGCAGTTGGTCTATACAATCCACTGCCATCTGTCCAATGCACACGTTGTGTAACAGCCATTTTGTACTCGGCTTCCTCTTAATCCCTCCCCCCTTCTCTCCGAGTACCGGCACCCCTTGTGTTGACGAGCCGCCGGAGGGCGTCTGCACCCCCCGACCCCTCCGGATTTGTACCCCTCCATGCTGATGAGGTGCGTGTGGACGGGCTACACTCCACCTAGGGGTGGATTAGCCTTTCACACCCTAATCAGGCTCATTGTGCAGCTTGACAAAGCAGTGTCACTCCAAATCGTCCGCTCTTGTTGTGAGCCCCCCCCCCCCCCCCACTGTCAAGGATGCATCGGCGCCAACTGTATCAGCTTAATGTGAGTCACTCCGTGGGAGACAAGAAGAGAGAGACCGTGTGCGTATGTGTACATTGGTTGGTGTGTGTGTGTGTGTGTGTGAGTGATTGTATGTGTTTGTGTCAGGTACAGAGCAGGAGGGGCACAGTGAAAAATGGGAGGATGGATTCCAAAACAGCAGGTAGAAAAATGGCAGGCAGGCAGGCTCGGACTACATGGACAGGCAAGAGCTAAAAAAACAAGAAACGTCAGGCAAAATCCAGGTCACAAACAGGCATGCGGACTGAACAGGACTCAAACTTTAATAACTGCCGGGAAGCCACAGGAAAAAGGTTGCCACGATATGGCAAGGAACAAAGGAACAGACAGGTTCAATGTAGCGTCAACGGGCAGAGGGTGGGTGAAGCTTGTGACGCTAATTGTTCTCATTTGAGGGACGTGGTCGAAGGCTGATTTCTGTCGAGCAGAGGCACTGACAGTCGTTGCATCACTGCGTGAGAATGTGGCTGTGCGTGTGCCTGTCTGGTGGGATCAGAGCAGGGCTAAGGGATGACAGGCTACTCCATGGTGCTACTTTGAAGGACAGGTGGTGAGCTGGCTCTCAGAGAGGAGGAGCACCCCAGCAGAGCCAGCCCGGGCGGGGCTGGGGTGAACCTCGCTCATTGCGATGCCCTTCCGGAGTGTGGGACCTCAGGGGAGGCCTGGCCAACAGCAGCCCGGGCTAACAGCTGGTGCTTTGCATAAGGGAACTTGTGCTGCATGTCAATGGTTGCATTTTTGAAGTTTGTACGTGTGTGCGAGGAAGAGAGACAGACAGACATAGGCAGACAGAGGGGGACGGAGACGGGGTGCACAGAATAGAGTCACCGTTTGTGTGTGAGAGAAAAAGACGGCGATTGTGTGAAGGTGAAGCAGGAAGGCTGTGGGCGTGTGCCCATGCCTATGCCCTTGCTCCTGTACAAGAACACACAGTCACAATGGCTTCCACTTTGAGCCTCGTTGCCATGGCAACGCTGCTCTGTGAGCCATCCTGGGTCCTCCGACACCACGCCCCCATCCTGTGATTGGCAGAACCTGTGTGTGTGTGTGTGTGTGTTCAGAAAAGCTGTCGGAAACCCGCTCATTCAAAGGTCCACTCCCCCTCTGGGAGGCTGTGTGTACCTGGAACCAGCTGGGTGAGGAGGTGGGGGCAGGAAGCTGGAACCCACTGGGGCCTCGGCGTTCTTGGAAAGGTTGAGGACCAACGCAGGGCTCCGAGTGGTCCATTCACTTCACCCTGTGAGAGAGACCTTTCATCTTGTTTGTTTCTTCACTCTCACTCACTGTGGCAGCTAATGACCTGTATGAATACCAATATATATATATATATATCTTGGCCTGCCATGTTGTTACGTTGCCAGGGAAATGTTTAGACATGTATGAGTTATGATCACTTGCAAGGCTTTCTGAGTTATTCGTAAGGTGTAGGGGAACGGGGGAGACAGAAATGACCAACAGGGTCAGATGACCTTTTGTTTTCAATCAATTTGTTACTACTGGATTCTCCTCATTGTGTTTCTTATCATTTATTCTGTGCTCTCGCTCTCAAACCTCATTGCATCATAGGGGAAATTAATCAACTTAGCTATTTCTCTCTTATCCCAGCCTTCCTCCTTGCTACTCCTGGAACATGGCTATTACGTAAGAGATAAAGCGTCTAGGGGGGAAAAGTTGCCA
Organism: Hypomesus nipponensis; assembly: GCF_054491055.1. Classification (NCBI taxonomy): domain Eukaryota; kingdom Metazoa; phylum Chordata; class Actinopteri; order Osmeriformes; family Osmeridae; genus Hypomesus; species Hypomesus nipponensis. The sequence continues at coordinate 11,707,481 of NC_140367.1, forward strand.
CTTCCTGGAACCTTGACTGTAGTTATTTATTTATTATATATCACTCTCCATTTAAAGGTCTGTTTAATGTGCTTCTCACCAAATGGGAAATTGCTTCAGTAGATCACTCTGTCTATCTTGGTGAAAGTGGTTGTCTGCATTGGTTTAGAGGGTAGACTTATCTGATGAAATTTGCAGGACCCCAACCTCGAGGGAGCAGCAAAGCATTAAACAGGACCAGGAAGTATCCAGATCAAACAGACAGGCTAGCTATCACCTCTCCTGACACACAGACAGGCTAGCTATCACCTACCATGACACACAGACAGGCTAGCTATCACCTCTCCTGACACACAGACAGGCTAGCTATCACCTACCATGACACACAGACAAGCTAGCTATCACCTCCCAGGTCACAGAAGCAGGCTAGCTATCACCTCCCTGGTCACAGAGGCAGGCTAGCTATCACCTCCCTGGTCACACAGACAGGCTAGCTATCACAGTGCAGTCCCGCTCACTGCTCGGAAGGTCAGTACCAGGGTCTTGAATCTGATACGGGCGTTGATGGGTAGCCAGTGGAGAGAGATGAGGAGCGGGGTAACGTGGGAGCGTCTGGGTAGATTGAAGACCAGGCGGGTTTGCTAAAGCTGAGAGACCGGCGAGCAGCGAGTTGCAGTAGTCCAACTTGGAGAGGACAAGTGCTTGGACTAGCAGCTGGGTGGAGTGCTCAGACAGGTATCTCCTGATCTACCGGATGTTGTAGAGGGTGAATCTACACGACCGGGAGACTGCAGCAATGTGGGCCGTGAGGGAGAGCTTGTCATCCGTGGTAACCTGGCCTGTTTGAAGGCAGAGGGGAAGGTGCCAGAGGTAAGAGAAGAGTTTAGGACATGGAGCAGAAAAGTTATAATGGAGGGGGAGATGGTTTGAAAGAGAGGGGACAGGATCAAGGGGACAGGAGGAGGGGCGATGAGAGAGAATGAGGTCAGAGAGCTCTGCATCGGACAGGAGAGAGAAAGAGTTTAGACATTTAGTTGGGTCAGTCATGGAGGGTGAGGGGGTAGGAATGGTGGGTTTAGGGAACCAACTGTTAATGTCGGCGACTTTTTTCTCAAAGAAGGAGGAGAAGTCGTCTGCTGTCAAGGTGAAGGGAGGGGGTGGGGAAGGTGGGTTGAGAAGGGTGGAGAAGGTAGAGAAAAGTTTGTGGGGGTTTGAAGCAGAGTTAATTTTCTTAAGAAAGTAGAGGGTTTTAGCACCAGTTATGTGAGAAGAGAAGGATATAAGGAGGCAGTGATACTTATCAAGGTCCAGACCATCTTTGGACTTGCGCCATCTCCTCTCAGCTGCTCGAAGGGTGGACCGTTCTTCACGAATAACATCCGTAAGCCACGGGCAGGAGGGAGAAGATCGTGCAGGCCTGGTTGACAGGGGACAGAGAGTCAAGTGATGCAGTTAAAGTGGTTAACAGGGTGTTGGTGGCAGTTTGTGGGGTGGGACGAGAACTCGTCAATGGGAGGGAGGATAGGGAGCGGAGGTTGCGCCGGAAAGTTACGAGGGGAGGGGAGATAGGAGGGGTTGGAGGGAGAGAGACAGAGAATTGGATAAAGTAGTGATCAGAAATGTGCAATGGGGATACAGAGGTTAGCTCAGTGATACAGTTGCGTTTCAGGATGAGGTCTAGATGTTTGCCTGCCTTGTGGGTCATTGGCGTGGTTAGCAGCGTCAGGTCAAAGGAGGTCAGGAGAGACAAGAAGTCGACAGCCTGCGTTCCCTGGAGGTGGATGTTGAAGTCCCCAAAGACTATCAGGGGGTTCCATCATCCGGGAGGACGCTGAGGAGTATGTCCAGCTCCTCCACAAAGTCGGCTAGCGGTCCTGGTGGGCGATAAAGAACAATTAAGCATGCTTTGATAGGATCAGTTAGCATCACATAATGGTGTTCAAATGATGTGGCAGTAACAGAGAGTGGTGTGGATGTGTATTTAATATGTGGGGAAAGAAGCAAACCTGTCCCACAACCCCGCCTGGTTGAGAGGGGTGAGTGAGTGAAGGAGTGGTTGACCGGAGAGAGCAGCTGGAGTTGCAGTGTTCTCTGGGCGGATCTATGTCTGTCAGTGCAAGGGCATGAACAGAAGCATGGGATGCAAACGCCGGGATGACGTCTGCATTGTTCACAGCAGACTGGCAGTTCCAGAGCCCTACAGTAAGAGAGAGGGCAGGTGGAGAAGATCTGGATAGGTAGTGAGGGTTAGAAGTTGACCGTATATACTTTATGACATATCTACGTCTACGGGTAGTGTAATGACCAGGAATGCTCAGGAAACACATCCAAGCTATGAATGAGTTCTAGGTAGAATATAAGCAGCTTGGCTCCTCCGTACCTATTCTCTCTACCATGTTTCCTTTTGCTTTTCTCTTTGCTCTACACCCACGCGCACCCTTAGCTACATGGGAGAGATTATGAAAGGAGGGCTAATGTTCGTGTTCTGTCGTGGTTGGCTTTGTGTACTCCCTACACAGCCAGGGTAATGCCACTTAGCTTGCTGAACAGACCCAAGGCCTTTGCTGAAAGGAATCAAAAAGCGTGTTGTTAAAAGGAATGCGAAATGCAGTTATTGTGAACAGGGTGTTTTGTGTGTTTGGCCTTCAAAATGGTCCTTTTCATTGGATGGTGTTGGCGCTTGCAATGTCTGGTATGATATATAACTGACACATTGTTACAATTACAAAACAGCTAAGGCTCGTGGGTCAGTTTTGATTGCACATTTTTTATTTATATTTGGATTCTGGTTCATGTTTAGCCTGAGTGACTCATCACAACAAGACCTCAGACAACTGTTTAGTAAAAATCCAGCTTTTTAGTATGTGAGAAAAATGTTGCGTGGGAAATCGAGGATTTGTATAATTTTTTTGTGAAATCCATTCTGTTGCGGTGGGTTGTTTCTATGAGTTGTTGCTTTTTTCAGAGAACGCCAGTGGACTGCCTACTGAGGAATTCGCAAAATCCAATGAAATAAACACCAAATCAACTAACCAACATCTTATTCACCGCCTGCATGACTGGCACGGGCATCACCGAGCATTGTGCTAGTACTCAGAACCACAATGGATAGTCAAACATTTCTAGTGGATACAGACAGAATTTGCTTCCACGATAGACGGATGGATGGATAGATAGGTTCGCCAGAATCCCTGAGTAGTTCGATCATCAGACACCTGTCTGAGCTGTGACTGGTTGATTGCTAGGTATGATAAAGAGAATCGGGATGAACTCTCATTTGACTGGAAGTGGACGGCTTTTTTTTTCTCCCTCTCTTTCTCAGCTCATCTCATCATCTTATCGGCGGAGAGCACAGCCACGCACAGAGAGTTCTGAGGAATACTTTTTCGACAGAGTTGAAACCTCATGAATGCGTTTGAATCCTGTCTTCAAAGGCCAGAGGGGCCAGGTCTTCACCATGGCCAAGGTCCAGAGGACATGAATTGATCAAGACTAATAGGCCAACGTCTGCAGTACAAGCACCAGCCAATACACTGCAGTCTTAGTTAGGTGTGTGCCGCTTTCATGAGTTGGAAGCAATGTCCACCAACTGTGGTATTTCTATTTCTTCTAAATAACTGTACACATTCCTGTTAAATGGTGGATCAATGCTAGCCTGAGAACCAGATGAATCTGCCAGCTCATTTTTTATTTGCTCTGGCAAAAGGGTGTGGACGCCCGCCCATTCAAACAGGTTTCCCCCAAACCAGATCGGAGCCAATCACAACCATTTATCTGATATGGGGCGGGTTTAATGTGATTAATGTACAGGGGAAAGTTGTTAAGGCCTTAAACAACAAGATGAGGTTTCCTTCCTCTGATTGGTTGAATATATGCAAATGCTTCCAGAGACATTTTAGTCTGCGCCCATTGACAAAGCCCCCTGGAACTTGAACATGCAGAAAAAAGCATTTGCAATATAATCAGGCTAGATGCATGGTAGGAAACCACTACCTACTACTTTGAATATATATATTTCTGTGCTCTCATCCACTATCCCTGATTTGTGGTGGTTTTATGAATATCTCAGCAAATGGTACACGATCAATGCCACCTAGGATACAGCTGTAAGATTAGGTCCTCAACGTGATTTGGCTTAACACGATCAGATAACCAGAGACAGCCTAGTCGAGATGTGCAGCAAGACTGCTTCAGTGAATGCATGTAAAGAGTAATCCTGTCAGTAATGTGTTTCCCAGGAACTTGGTGTCATATCCCCGGCCTAGGCCAGACCGGGTTTTAATCTGTTTCTTCCAGGTCCCGTATCCATTCCACTTCTTCACTCCCTCCCGGTAACTCACCTCACCTGCGGCTCATTCCCTCATCAACACCACAGCTCTTAAACCCCGGATTGTCACCCACCACTCGCCAGCTTGTTGAATCACCGACCCCACGTCTGTATACCTGGCTTTCCGTGGTTTTGGAACAGTCTATGCGTGGTTTTTTGTGCTGATCTTTGTTCTTGTTCCACCACCAGATCCCTGCTTCCAGTCCTACTGGTACCCCGCTCCAGCATCCACCAGTTACCCTCAACCGTCCTCCCCATCTCTCCCTCAATAAAAGTCTGCGCACATCTAGAACCTTGTGTGTCGTGCGTTTGGGTCCACAGTACAGCCGTGACACTTGGCTCATACTTACTCTGTGTGCAAGCCGAAATTCTCTTTCAAATCATCTTAGTCTGTCCGGTTTGCATTATCTCAGGAAGGTACATTCTGTCCTCTGTGTTACCTCTCATCTCTCACCCGTTAACAGTATACTCTCTCCTGGGCGGCTGTTTTTGTTGCCCAAGGAAAGTCTTTTCACAAACATCACCAAGAACGAGCATCGTTTCTGGGTTCAAGTCCCTCAGTGTTCCTCTGAATGGGTCTGCAGTGGCTAAGTGTAGCCTGGGGGGTGCTCAGTGCAATATTTCATAGCAGAGTGAGCCGGGTTCCCATTATGCCATGCTGCTAGCCAAGAATAAGCTTTGGTTATGCTGCTAGCTGTAACTAACCATTGGTTATTCCGCGAGAGGAGTAGCCTTGGTTATTATGCTAGCTGTCAGATAATTGTACCGTCACATGCAATACATCACAAATGGAAAAATAGCTGAATATTGTATTTGCTTGCAGGTGGCAAAATGGGAATTGACCCGTCAAGTTGAATGTATTAGTAACTAAGCTAATAAGTTATCCTTTTCCTGGTTGGGTTTTCTGTTTTGATTTTACTTGGTCTACAGTATGGCCCTGCAAGAATATAAACATCTGCTAACTATTTATTACAATTTTTGCTACATCTGTTCAAGTATTGTGCATGAAAGGGTTTATAAGAACGCGTTCATTGAACAAGTTCATTTTTATGAGAAAGATGAACTGAACGCAACAAATAAGGAATTTGAACGGTGAACACGCTGTCTAAATCGAATGTTTGCACCATGTTGTTGCTCAGTGCCCGTGAAATTTTCTTTATGTACCCTAACCTAAACCAACTGACAAAACTTTGCACTACGTTACCCATGATTCATTGCACACACATGTAGACCAAGCAACGTATTCCAAGACAACAGCTCTCGGTCTCATAAAAATGGCAAGTGAAAGCAGAGACGCATACTCAGCGACTACATCTGATGCACCTTATTATTTTTATAAGGATTCTTTGTCAGGTCTTCCTTTTAGGTATTGTAAGCACTATTGATTTTAAGGCACAATTTTGTAAGCCAGCCTTTGTTAAATTGATTCCTCTTTGAGCCCCACAAATGTTACTCCAGGAAATGGAGTGGATATCAATTCTCAAAACTAATCTAACATTCATTCTCTGAATTATAATATAATCGTTGTTGATATATAATTTTTCCGCGAGATTCTCAGGTGAAAGGCATTGGTCAGCTGCAGAAGGCGTTGTTAGACATAAAACCAACTGAGGAACCGGCCCCTAATTCATATCCCTTTTTTCCTTTCAAGCTTGCTGTGCACAATGAACTACTAGGCTGTAGAAACTCTGCTTGCTTAACCCACTATACAACAGTTCAGGGACACAGGTTTGATATCAGCTTTGGCAAGGACATCAATAGCTAATGCAAACGCACAAATCTTTTTCACTTTCATTTTTTGCGCAAATACTGTTTTATTGAGCTTCATGTAATAGTATTTTTATGTTTTAGTCGAAATAAGATGAATGGTATGCCTATCATTTACAAACTATCTTTAGTTGTAATGCTTTCTTAGCCTCCCTCAATTTTGACTTGGGTGCAGAGTCTGAAACCTGGGGGTATTTCAGAAAGCAGGTATTGCAACATAACCGGGTAAGTTAACCCACCTGCAATGCTGCTACAATGCTGGGTGTCAGCTGGGGAGTTAACTTACCTGGTAATGTGGCATAACCTGCTTTCTGGAATACCCCCCTCGACTTTGCTTTGTGTTAGTTGTCTGACAAATCCTGTAAAACCAAGATGAGGTAACGTGTGTGGCAACAGCCTGAATGTGATTGCAGCAGAGTTCATCATGTATAAAAGCAGGTGCAACCAGGTCACAGTCAGACGTTTTCCTCAGTTCTCAGTGGACAGCATCAACACCCCAAAGAGAAGCTATGAAGCCAGTGATCGTGTTGTTTGTTGTGCTGATGATCATTGCACTGGTGTGCAGTAAGTACTGTTTAACTTTATTGTCACTTCATCTACCTCTGTGTTTCCTTTTGGATAAATCGTCTTTGCTTCTGTAAACTGTGGTGTATAAATAAATTGTTTGCTGTTTTCTACTGCCATTGAATAGCTACTGTACGGTTTACTCTTTCCAGATGCTTATGCTTCATGTGAGGATGGAAGATGTGCCAAGGCATGCCGTGGTAATGAACTTGCAGACAGCAATTCAGACTGTGGGGGTGGAAATATGTAAGTACAAGTCTATAGACTGGTTTTAATCCATAGACATATTTGGTCATTTTACTGTTGACATGTGACTTGTGGCTTGAATTGATATTTCTTTTGCCAGATGCTGTGTTGCAAAAGATGTAGGATTGTTTGAAGGCTGAGGAAGAACATCCGTGAAGGAAGATGTGGATCAAGCAACAAGCATAATTTTTTTTTCTTCTTTCATTTAAGTTTAGTTGAAACAGTCAGACACTTAAACAAGAGATGGATTCATCAGGATTTGCGTTTACGCCAGTTTGAATAAAATCAAATGTCACAACTATAGATATCTGTGAACTAATTTATTTGTTTAGAAATACACAGGGGTTTTACAGAAATTACTTGAATGTGCTTATTCTATAGTCCAGTGACCTTGACATCATAGAAGGAAACACAAGTTACAAAAGGCACATAGCTTGGATAGCAGATGAAAATAAGGAAGATAACAAATAGTTGGCTCTTTTCATGATAAATATATTAACTTCACAGTGCACATAAACTGTGATAGGATTGGTAACACTTTACAATTAGGGTGCATTAATGAGCGTTCTTTAATTCTCGAACATACACGAATCGTAAAGAAAATGAATTTTCATCACAACATCTTTTGTTCTCTTTTTTCGCACATTAAAGATATCAGCAGCCTACACTAGTGCCCTTATTGGTAACACTTTACAATAAGGGTGCATTAATGAGCGTTCTTTAATGGTTTAACTTATGCATGAATCATCATCAGTACATACAAAACTCAGAAAGTACTTAATCATGCATTGATCATGAGCACATCATTTGTTAATAGGGAGTCACATATGATTTACGATTAATTAAATCTGGAATCCTGTATCAATTCCTATCAATATTAACACATTTATTGATAGGTGAGTTATCTTCTTTAGTTAAACGTGCAAACTAATACTGTTAATTAACTGTATGAACTAAAACCCTGAGTAAACAGGGTAAACAAATGGTCATACCTTAATTCATGTGTTTATTACCACAATGGCGGCACCCATGATTCCCTATTAACAAATGATGTGCTCATGATCAGTGCATCATTAAGTACTTTCTGAGTTATGTAATAACTGATGACGATTCATGCATAAGTTAAACCATTAATGGTACCTGGTAATATTTTGAATGTAATTGCAATGTTTGAATTCTTTTGATTGTAATTTGTGTTGTTATTGCTTTTTGTAATTTTATGTTGTGAATATTTTAAAGAGGACCCCAGGAAGATTAGCTGCCATTAAATGGGCCGCTAATGGGGATCCTAATAAAAATGAAATGAAAATTAATGAACGCTCATTAATGCACCCTGATTGTAAAGTGTTACCGATAAGGGCCGGGTTTTCCAGATTCGTTAAGAAGCTCTTAACGAATCTCGGAAACCCGGCTAAGGGCATGAGTGTACGCTGCTGGAATCTTTAATGTGCGGAAAAAGAGAACAAAAGATATTGTGATGCAAATTCATTTTCTTTACGATTCATGTATATATTCAGTTGATCACCTCAATTTGTTAGGTCTATCTGGCTAAACATTCAATAACACTGAAATGTCAGGACATATATCAGATTTGGGCTGGTTCAACTGTCACCAAGTTACTTTCACTAACTCATCTCAAATGCTCTTCTGCACAAGTTGGGGTGTTGTAATATGAGTCAAGGCGCCTTGGTGAGAGGCCAAAATGATCCCATTTCAAGGACAGGTTTGAGTATTTTTGTCTCCAACAACAGAACTGAGTCGTAACCCTGGCCTGGTCTTGAATTTGTCTTGTGAATATCAATCCTCCAAACTAATCTAACATTCATGCTCTGAATAATAATATGATCGTTGTTGATATCTTATTTTTTTGGGAGATTCTCAGGTGAAAGGCATTGGTCAGCTGCAGAAGGCGTTGTTAGACATAAAACTCAACTGAGGAACCGGCCCCTAATTCATATCCCTTTTTTCCTTTCAAGCTTGCTGTGCACAATGAACTACTAGGCTATAGAAACTCTGCTTGCTTAACCCACTATACAACAGTTCAGGGACACAGGTTTTATATCAGCTTCGGCAAGGACATCAATAGCTAATGCAAATGCGCAAATCTTTTTCACTCTAATTTTATGCGCAAATACTGTTTTTTTGAGCTTCATGTAATAGTATTTTTATGTTTTAGTCAAAATAAGAAATGGTATGCCTATCATTTACAAACTATCTTTAGTTGTAATGCTTTCTTAGCCTCCCTCAATTTTGACTTGGGTGCAGAGTCTGAAACCTGGGGGTATTTCAGAAAGCAGGTATTGCAACATAACCGGGTAAGTTAACCCACCTGCAATGCTGCTACAATGCTGGGTGTCAGCTGGGGAGTTAACTTACCTGGTAATGTGGCATAACCTGCTTTCTGGAATACCCCCCTCGACTTTGCTTTGTGTTAGTTGTCTGACAAATCCTGTAAAACCAAGATGAGGTAACGTGTGTGGCAACAGCCTGAATGTGATTGCAGCAGAGTTCATCATGTATAAAAGCAGGTGCAACCAGGTCACAGTCAGACGTTTTCCTCAGTTCTCAGTGGACAGCATCAACACCCCAAAGAGAAGCTATGAAGCCAGTGATCGTGTTGTTTGTTGTGCTGATGATCATTGCACTGGTGTGCAGTAAGTACTGTTTAACTTTATTGTCACTTCATCTACCTCTGTGTTTCCTTTTGGATAAATCGTCTTTGCTTCTGTAAACTGTGGTGTATAAATAAATTGTTTGCTGTTTTCTACTGCCATTGAATAGCTACTGTACGGTTTACTCTTTCCAGATGCTTATGCTTCATGTGAGGATGGAAGATGTGCCAAGGCATGCCGTGGTAATGAACTTGCAGACAGCAATTCAGACTGTGGGGGTGGAAATATGTAAGTACAAGTCTATAGACTGGTTTTAATCCATAGACATATTTGGTCATTTTACTGTTGACATGTGACTTGTGGCTTGAATTGATATTTCTTTTGCCAGATGCTGTGTTGCAAAAGATGTAGGATTGTTTGAAGGCTGAGGAAGAACATCCGTGAAGGAAGATGTGGATCAAGCAACAAGCATAATTTTTTTTTCTTCTTTCATTTAAGTTTAGTTGAAACAGTCAGACACTTAAACAAGAGATGGATTCATCAGGATTTGCGTTTACGCCAGTTTGAATAAAATCAAATGTCACAACTATAGATATCTGTGAACTAATTTATTTGTTTAGAAATACACAGGGGTTTTACAGAAATTACTTGAATGTGCTTATTCTATAGTCCAGTGACCTTGACATCATAGAAGGAAACACAAGTTACAAAAGGCACATAGCTTGGATAGCAGATGAAAATAAGGAAGATAACAAATAGTTGGCTCTTTTCATGATAAATATATTAACTTCACAGTGCACATAAACTGTGATAGGATTGGTAACACTTTACAATTAGGGTGCATTAATGAGCGTTCTTTAATTCTCGAACATACACGAATCGTAAAGAAAATGAATTTTCATCACAACATCTTTTGTTCTCTTTTTTCGCACATTAAAGATATCAGCAGCCTACACTAGTGCCCTTATTGGTAACACTTTACAATAAGGGTGCATTAATGAGCGTTCTTTAATGGTTTAACTTATGCATGAATCATCATCAGTACATACAAAACTCAGAAAGTACTTAATCATGCATTGATCATGAGCACATCATTTGTTAATAGGGAGTCACATATGATTTACGATTAATTAAATCTGGAATCCTGTATCAATTCCTATCAATATTAACACATTTATTGATAGGTGAGTTATCTTCTTTAGTTAAACGTGCAAACTAATACTGTTAATTAACTGTATGAACTAAAACCCTGAGTAAACAGGGTAAACAAATGGTCATACCTTAATTCATGTGTTTATTACCACAATGGCGGCACCCATGATTCCCTATTAACAAATGATGTGCTCATGATCAGTGCATCATTAAGTACTTTCTGAGTTATGTAATAACTGATGACGATTCATGCATAAGTTAAACCATTAATGGTACCTGGTAATATTTTGAATGTAATTGCAATGTTTGAATTCTTTTGATTGTAATTTGTGTTGTTATTGCTTTTTGTAATTTTATGTTGTGAATATTTTAAAGAGGACCCCAGGAAGATTAGCTGCCATTAAATGGGCCGCTAATGGGGATCCTAATAAAAATGAAATGAAAATTAATGAACGCTCATTAATGCACCCTGATTGTAAAGTGTTACCGATAAGGGCCGGGTTTTCCAGATTCGTTAAGAAGCTCTTAACGAATCTCGGAAACCCGGCTAAGGGCATGAGTGTACGCTGCTGGAATCTTTAATGTGCGGAAAAAGAGAACAAAAGATATTGTGATGCAAATTCATTTTCTTTACGATTCATGTATATATTCAGTTGATCACCTCAATTTGTTAGGTCTATCTGGCTAAACATTCAATAACACTGAAATGTCAGGACATATATCAGATTTGGGCTGGTTCAACTGTCACCAAGTTACTTTCACTAACTCATCTCAAATGCTCTTCTGCACAAGTTGGGGTGTTGTAATATGAGTCAAGGCGCCTTGGTGAGAGGCCAAAATGATCCCATTTCAAGGACAGGTTTGAGTATTTTTGTCTCCAACAACAGAACTGAGTCGTAACCCTGGCCTGGTCTTGAATTTGTCTTGTGGATATCAATCCTCCAAACTAATCTAACATTCATGCTCTGAATAATAATATGATCGTTGTTGATATCTTATTTTTTTGGGAGATTCTCAGGTGAAAGGCATTGGTCAGCTGCAGAAGGCGTTGTTAGACATAAAACTCAACTGAGGAACCGGCCCCTAATTCATATCCCTTTTTTCCTTTCAAGCTTGCTGTGCACAATGAACTACTAGGCTATAGAAACTCTGCTTGCTTAACCCACTATACAACAGTTCAGGGACACAGGTTTTATATCAGCTTCGGCAAGGACATCAATAGCTAATGCAAATGCGCAAATCTTTTTCACTCTAATTTTATGCGCAAATACTGTTTTTTTGAGCTTCATGTAATAGTATTTTTATGTTTTAGTCAAAATAAGAAATGGTATGCCTATCATTTACAAACTATCTTTAGTTGTAATGCTTTCTTAGCCTCCCTCAATTTTGACTTGGGTGCAGAGTCTGAAACCTGGGGGTATTTCAGAAAGCAGGTATTGCAACATAACCGGGTAAGTTAACCCACCTGCAATGCTGCTACAATGCTGGGTGTCAGCTGGGGAGTTAACTTACCTGGTAATGTGGCATAACCTGCTTTCTGGAATACCCCCCTCGACTTTGCTTTGTGTTAGTTGTCTGACAAATCCTGTAAAACCAAGATGAGGTAACGTGTGTGGCAACAGCCTGAATGTGATTGCAGCAGAGTTCATCATGTATAAAAGCAGGTGCAACCAGGTCACAGTCAGACGTTTTCCTCAGTTCTCAGTGGACAGCATCAACACCCCAAAGAGAAGCTATGAAGCCAGTGATCGTGTTGTTTGTTGTGCTGATGATCATTGCACTGGTGTGCAGTAAGTACTGTTTAACTTTATTGTCACTTCATCTACCTCTGTGTTTCCTTTTGGATAAATCGTCTTTGCTTCTGTAAACTGTGGTGTATAAATAAATTGTTTGCTGTTTTCTACTGCCATTGAATAGCTACTGTACGGTTTACTCTTTCCAGATGCTTATGCTTCATGTGAGGATGGAAGATGTGCCAAGGCATGCCGTGGTAATGAACTTGCAGACAGCAATTCAGACTGTGGGGGTGGAAATATGTAAGTACAAGTCTATAGACTGGTTTTAATCCATAGACATATTTGGTCATTTTACTGTTGACATGTGACTTGTGGCTTGAATTGATATTTCTTTTGCCAGATGCTGTGTTGCAAAAGATGTAGGATTGTTTGAAGGCTGAGGAAGAACATCCGTGAAGGAAGATGTGGATCAAGCAACAAGCATAATTTTTTTTTCTTCTTTCATTTAAGTTTAGTTGAAACAGTCAGACACTTAAACAAGAGATGGATTCATCAGGATTTGCGTTTACGCCAGTTTGAATAAAATCAAATGTCACAACTATAGATATCTGTGAACTAATTTATTTGTTTAGAAATACACAGGGGTTTTACAGAAATTACTTGAATGTGCTTATTCTATAGTCCAGTGACCTTGACATCATAGAAGGAAACACAAGTTACAAAAGGCACATAGCTTGGATAGCAGATGAAAATAAGGAAGATAACAAATAGTTGGCTCTTTTCATGATAAATATATTAACTTCACAGTGCACATAAACTGTGATAGGATTGGTAACACTTTACAATTAGGGTGCATTAATGAGCGTTCTTTAATTCTCGAACATACACGAATCGTAAAGAAAATGAATTTTCATCACAACATCTTTTGTTCTCTTTTTTCGCACATTAAAGATATCAGCAGCCTACACTAGTGCCCTTATTGGTAACACTTTACAATAAGGGTGCATTAATGAGCGTTCTTTAATGGTTTAACTTATGCATGAATCATCATCAGTACATACAAAACTCAGAAAGTACTTAATCATGCATTGATCATGAGCACATCATTTGTTAATAGGGAGTCACATATGATTTACGATTAATTAAATCTGGAATCCTGTATCAATTCCTATCAATATTAACACATTTATTGATAGGTGAGTTATCTTCTTTAGTTAAACGTGCAAACTAATACTGTTAATTAACTGTATGAACTAAAACCCTGAGTAAACAGGGTAAACAAATGGTCATACCTTAATTCATGTGTTTATTACCACAATGGCGGCACCCATGATTCCCTATTAACAAATGATGTGCTCATGATCAGTGCATCATTAAGTACTTTCTGAGTTATGTAATAACTGATGACGATTCATGCATAAGTTAAACCATTAATGGTACCTGGTAATATTTTGAATGTAATTGCAATGTTTGAATTCTTTTGATTGTAATTTGTGTTGTTATTGCTTTTTGTAATTTTATGTTGTGAATATTTTAAAGAGGACCCCAGGAAGATTAGCTGCCATTAAATGGGCCGCTAATGGGGATCCTAATAAAAATGAAATGAAAATTAATGAACGCTCATTAATGCACCCTGATTGTAAAGTGTTACCGATAAGGGCCGGGTTTTCCAGATTCGTTAAGAAGCTCTTAACGAATCTCGGAAACCCGGCTAAGGGCATGAGTGTACGCTGCTGGAATCTTTAATGTGCGGAAAAAGAGAACAAAAGATATTGTGATGCAAATTCATTTTCTTTACGATTCATGTATATATTCAGTTGATCACCTCAATTTGTTAGGTCTATCTGGCTAAACATTCAATAACACTGAAATGTCAGGACATATATCAGATTTGGGCTGGTTCAACTGTCACCAAGTTACTTTCACTAACTCATCTCAAATGCTCTTCTGCACAAGTTGGGGTGTTGTAATATGAGTCAAGGCGCCTTGGTGAGAGGCCAAAATGATCCCATTTCAAGGACAGGTTTGAGTATTTTTGTCTCCAACAACAGAACTGAGTCGTAACCCTGGCCTGGTCTTGAATTTGTCTTGTGGATATCAATCCTCCAAACTAATCTAACATTCATGCTCTGAATAATAATATGATCGTTGTTGATATCTTATTTTTTTGGGAGATTCTCAGGTGAAAGGCATTGGTCAGCTGCAGAAGGCGTTGTTAGACATAAAACTCAACTGAGGAACCGGCCCCTAATTCATATCCCTTTTTTCCTTTCAAGCTTGCTGTGCACAATGAACTACTAGGCTATAGAAACTCTGCTTGCTTAACCCACTATACAACAGTTCAGGGACACAGGTTTTATATCAGCTTCGGCAAGGACATCAATAGCTAATGCAAATGCGCAAATCTTTTTCACTCTAATTTTATGCGCAAATACTGTTTTTTTGAGCTTCATGTAATAGTATTTTTATGTTTTAGTCAAAATAAGAAATGGTATGCCTATCATTTACAAACTATCTTTAGTTGTAATGCTTTCTTAGCCTCCCTCAATTTTGACTTGGGTGCAGAGTCTGAAACCTGGGGGTATTTCAGAAAGCAGGTATTGCAACATAACCGGGTAAGTTAACCCACCTGCAATGCTGCTACAATGCTGGGTGTCAGCTGGGGAGTTAACTTACCTGGTAATGTGGCATAACCTGCTTTCTGGAATACCCCCCTCGACTTTGCTTTGTGTTAGTTGTCTGACAAATCCTGTAAAACCAAGATGAGGTAACGTGTGTGGCAACAGCCTGAATGTGATTGCAGCAGAGTTCATCATGTATAAAAGCAGGTGCAACCAGGTCACAGTCAGACGTTTTCCTCAGTTCTCAGTGGACAGCATCAACACCCCAAAGAGAAGCTATGAAGCCAGTGATCGTGTTGTTTGTTGTGCTGATGATCATTGCACTGGTGTGCAGTAAGTACTGTTTAACTTTATTGTCACTTCATCTACCTCTGTGTTTCCTTTTGGATAAATCGTCTTTGCTTCTGTAAACTGTGGTGTATAAATAAATTGTTTGCTGTTTTCTACTGCCATTGAATAGCTACTGTACGGTTTACTCTTTCCAGATGCTTATGCTTCATGTGAGGATGGAAGATGTGCCAAGGCATGCCGTGGTAATGAACTTGCAGACAGCAATTCAGACTGTGGGGGTGGAAATATGTAAGTACAAGTCTATAGACTGGTTTTAATCCATAGACATATTTGGTCATTTTACTGTTGACATGTGACTTGTGGCTTGAATTGATATTTCTTTTGCCAGATGCTGTGTTGCAAAAGATGTAGGATTGTTTGAAGGCTGAGGAAGAACATCCGTGAAGGAAGATGTGGATCAAGCAACAAGCATAATTTTTTTTTCTTCTTTCATTTAAGTTTAGTTGAAACAGTCAGACACTTAAACAAGAGATGGATTCATCAGGATTTGCGTTTACGCCAGTTTGAATAAAATCAAATGTCACAACTATAGATATCTGTGAACTAATTTATTTGTTTAGAAATACACAGGGGTTTTACAGAAATTACTTGAATGTGCTTATTCTATAGTCCAGTGACCTTGACATCATAGAAGGAAACACAAGTTACAAAAGGCACATAGCTTGGATAGCAGATGAAAATAAGGAAGATAACAAATAGTTGGCTCTTTTCATGATAAATATATTAACTTCACAGTGCACATAAACTGTGATAGGATTGGTAACACTTTACAATTAGGGTGCATTAATGAGCGTTCTTTAATTCTCGAACATACACGAATCGTAAAGAAAATGAATTTTCATCACAACATCTTTTGTTCTCTTTTTTCGCACATTAAAGATATCAGCAGCCTACACTAGTGCCCTTATTGGTAACACTTTACAATAAGGGTGCATTAATGAGCGTTCTTTAATGGTTTAACTTATGCATGAATCATCATCAGTACATACAAAACTCAGAAAGTACTTAATCATGCATTGATCATGAGCACATCATTTGTTAATAGGGAGTCACATATGATTTACGATTAATTAAATCTGGAATCCTGTATCAATTCCTATCAATATTAACACATTTATTGATAGGTGAGTTATCTTCTTTAGTTAAACGTGCAAACTAATACTGTTAATTAACTGTATGAACTAAAACCCTGAGTAAACAGGGTAAACAAATGGTCATACCTTAATTCATGTGTTTATTACCACAATGGCGGCACCCATGATTCCCTATTAACAAATGATGTGCTCATGATCAGTGCATCATTAAGTACTTTCTGAGTTATGTAATAACTGATGACGATTCATGCATAAGTTAAAGCATTAATGGTACCTGGTAATATTTTGAATGTAATTGCAATGTTTGAATTCTTTTGATTGTAATTTGTGTTGTTATTGCTTTTTGTAATTTTATGTTGTGAATATTTTAAAGAGGACCCCAGGAAGATTAGCTGCCATTAAATGGGCCGCTAATGGGGATCCTAATAAAAATGAAATGAAAATTAATGAACGCTCATTAATGCACCCTGATTGTAAAGTGTTACCGATAAGGGCCGGGTTTTCCAGATTCGTTAAGAAGCTCTTAACGAATCTCGGAAACCCGGCTAAGGGCATGAGTGTACGCTGCTGGAATCTTTAATGTGCGGAAAAAGAGAACAAAAGATATTGTGATGCAAATTCATTTTCTTTACGATTCATGTATATATTCAGTTGATCACCTCAATTTGTTAGGTCTATCTGGCTAAACATTCAATAACACTGAAATGTCAGGACATATATCAGATTTGGGCTGGTTCAACTGTCACCAAGTTACTTTCACTAACTCATCTCAAATGCTCTTCTGCACAAGTTGGGGTGTTGTAATATGAGTCAAGGCGCCTTGGTGAGAGGCCAAAATGATCCCATTTCAAGGACAGGTTTGAGTATTTTTGTCTCCAACAACAGAACTGAGTCGTAACCCTGGCCTGGTCTTGAATTTGTCTTGTGAATATCAATCCTCCAAACTAATCTAACATTCATGCTCTGAATAATAATATGATCGTTGTTGATATCTTATTTTTTTGGGAGATTCTCAGGTGAAAGGCATTGGTCAGCTGCAGAAGGCGTTGTTAGACATAAAACTCAACTGAGGAACCGGCCCCTAATTCATATCCCTTTTTTCCTTTCAAGCTTGCTGTGCACAATGAACTACTAGGCTATAGAAACTCTGCTTGCTTAACCCACTATACAACAGTTCAGGGACACAGGTTTTATATCAGCTTCGGCAAGGACATCAATAGCTAATGCAAATGCGCAAATCTTTTTCACTCTAATTTTATGCGCAAATACTGTTTTTTTGAGCTTCATGTAATAGTATTTTTATGTTTTAGTCAAAATAAGAAATGGTATGCCTATCATTTACAAACTATCTTTAGTTGTAATGCTTTCTTAGCCTCCCTCAATTTTGACTTGGGTGCAGAGTCTGAAACCTGGGGGTATTTCAGAAAGCAGGTATTGCAACATAACCGGGTAAGTTAACCCACCTGCAATGCTGCTACAATGCTGGGTGTCAGCTGGGGAGTTAACTTACCTGGTAATGTGGCATAACCTGCTTTCTGGAATACCCCCCTCGACTTTGCTTTGTGTTAGTTGTCTGACAAATCCTGTAAAACCAAGATGAGGTAACGTGTGTGGCAACAGCCTGAATGTGATTGCAGCAGAGTTCATCATGTATAAAAGCAGGTGCAACCAGGTCACAGTCAGACGTTTTCCTCAGTTCTCAGTGGACAGCATCAACACCCCAAAGAGAAGCTATGAAGCCAGTGATCGTGTTGTTTGTTGTGCTGATGATCATTGCACTGGTGTGCAGTAAGTACTGTTTAACTTTATTGTCACTTCATCTACCTCTGTGTTTCCTTTTGGATAAATCGTCTTTGCTTCTGTAAACTGTGGTGTATAAATAAATTGTTTGCTGTTTTCTACTGCCATTGAATAGCTACTGTACGGTTTACTCTTTCCAGATGCTTATGCTTCATGTGAGGATGGAAGATGTGCCAAGGCATGCCGTGGTAATGAACTTGCAGACAGCAATTCAGACTGTGGGGGTGGGAATATGTAAGTACAAGTCTATAGACTGGTTTTAATCCATAGACATATTTGGTCATTTTACTGTTGACATGTGACTTGTGGCTTGAATTGATATTTCTTTTGCCAGATGCTGTGTTGCAAAAGATGTAGGATTGTTTGAAGGCTGAGGAAGAACATCCGTGAAGGAAGATGTGGATCAAGCAACAAGCATAATTTTTTTTTCTTCTTTCATTTAAGTTTAGTTGAAACAGTCAGACACTTAAACAAGAGATGGATTCATCAGGATTTGCGTTTACGCCAGTTTGAATAAAATCAAATGTCACAACTATAGATATCTGTGAACTAATTTATTTGTTTAGAAATACACAGGGGTTTTACAGAAATTACTTGAATGTGCTTATTCTATAGTCCAGTGACCTTGACATCATAGAAGGAAACACAAGTTACAAAAGGCACATAGCTTGGATAGCAGATGAAAATAAGGAAGATAACAAATAGTTGGCTCTTTTCATGATAAATATATTAACTTCACAGTGCACATAAACTGTGATAGGATTGGTAACACTTTACAATTAGGGTGCATTAATGAGCGTTCTTTAATTCTCGAACATACACGAATCGTAAAGAAAATGAATTTTCATCACAACATCTTTTGTTCTCTTTTTTCGCACATTAAAGATATCAGCAGCCTACACTAGTGCCCTTATTGGTAACACTTTACAATAAGGGTGCATTAATGAGCGTTCTTTAATGGTTTAACTTATGCATGAATCATCATCAGTACATACAAAATTCAGAAAGTACTTAATCATGCATTGATCATGAGCACATCATTTGTTAATAGGGAGTCACATATGATTTACGATTAATTAAATCTGGAATCCTGTATCAATTCCTATCAATATTAACACATTTATTGATAGGTGAGTTATCTTCTTTAGTTAAACGTGCAAACTAATACTGTTAATTAACTGTATGAACTAAAACCCTGAGTAAACAGGGTAAACAAATGGTCATACCTTAATTCATGTGTTTATTACCACAATGGCGGCACCCATGATTCCCTATTAACAAATGATGTGCTCATGATCAGTGCATCATTAAGTACTTTCTGAGTTATGTAATAACTGATGACGATTCATGCATAAGTTAAACCATTAATGGTACCTGGTAATATTTTGAATGTAATTGCAATGTTTGAATTCTTTTGATTGTAATTTGTGTTGTTATTGCTTTTTGTAATTTTATGTTGTGAATATTTTAAAGAGGACCCCAGGAAGATTAGCTGCCATTAAATGGGCCGCTAATGGGGATCCTAATAAAAATGAAATGAAAATTAATGAACGCTCATTAATGCACCCTGATTGTAAAGTGTTACCGATAAGGGCCGGGTTTTCCAGATTCGTTAAGAAGCTCTTAACGAATCTCGGAAACCCGGCTAAGGGCATGAGTGTACGCTGCTGGAATCTTTAATGTGCGGAAAAAGAGAACAAAAGATATTGTGATGCAAATTCATTTTCTTTACGATTCATGTATATATTCAGTTGATCACCTCAATTTGTTAGGTCTATCTGGCTAAACATTCAATAACACTGAAATGTCAGGACATATATCAGATTTGGGCTGGTTCAACTGTCACCAAGTTACTTTCACTAACTCATCTCAAATGCTCTTCTGCACAAGTTGGGGTGTTGTAATATGAGTCAAGGCGCCTTGGTGAGAGGCCAAAATGATCCCATTTCAAGGACAGGTTTGAGTATTTTTGTCTCCAACAACAGAACTGAGTCGTAACCCTGGCCTGGTCTTGAATTTGTCTTGTGGATATCAATCCTCCAAACTAATCTAACATTCATGCTCTGAATAATAATATGATCGTTGTTGATATCTTATTTTTTTGGGAGATTCTCAGGTGAAAGGCATTGGTCAGCTGCAGAAGGCGTTGTTAGACATAAAACTCAACTGAGGAACCGGCCCCTAATTCATATCCCTTTTTTCCTTTCAAGCTTGCTGTGCACAATGAACTACTAGGCTATAGAAACTCTGCTTGCTTAACCCACTATACAACAGTTCAGGGACACAGGTTTTATATCAGCTTCGGCAAGGACATCAATAGCTAATGCAAATGCGCAAATCTTTTTCACTCTAATTTTATGCGCAAATACTGTTTTTTTGAGCTTCATGTAATAGTATTTTTATGTTTTAGTCAAAATAAGAAATGGTATGCCTATCATTTACAAACTATCTTTAGTTGTAATGCTTTCTTAGCCTCCCTCAATTTTGACTTGGGTGCAGAGTCTGAAACCTGGGGGTATTTCAGAAAGCAGGTATTGCAACATAACCGGGTAAGTTAACCCACCTGCAATGCTGCTACAATGCTGGGTGTCAGCTGGGGAGTTAACTTACCTGGTAATGTGGCATAACCTGCTTTCTGGAATACCCCCCTCGACTTTGCTTTGTGTTAGTTGTCTGACAAATCCTGTAAAACCAAGATGAGGTAACGTGTGTGGCAACAGCCTGAATGTGATTGCAGCAGAGTTCATCATGTATAAAAGCAGGTGCAACCAGGTCACAGTCAGACGTTTTCCTCAGTTCTCAGTGGACAGCATCAACACCCCAAAGAGAAGCCATGAAGCCAGTGATCGTGCTGTACGTTGTGCTGATGATGATTGCACTGGTGTGCAGTAAGTAATGTTTAACTTTATTGTCACTGCATCTACCTCTGTGTTTCCTTTTGGATAAATCATCTTTGCTTCTGTACACTGTGGTGTATAGATACATTGTTTGCTGTTTTCTACTGCCATTGAATAGCTACTGTACGGTTCACTCTTTCCAGATGCTTATGCTTCATGTGAGGATGGAAGATGTGCCAAGGCATGCCGTGGTAATGAACTTGCAGACAGCAATTCAGACTGTGGGGGTGGAAATATGTAAGTACAAGTCTATAGACTGGTTTTAATCCATAGACATATTTGGTCATTTTACTGTTGACATGTGACTTGTGGCTTGAATTGATATTTCTTTTGCCAGATGCTGTGTTGCAAAAGATGTAGGATTGTTTGAAGGCTGAGGAAGAACATCCGTAAAGGAAAATGTGGATCAAGCAACAAGCATAATTTTTTTTTCTTCTTTCATTTAAGTTTAGTTGAAACAGTCAGACACTTAAACAAGAGATGGATTCATCAGGATTTGCGTTTACGCCAGTTTGAATAAAATCAAATGTCACAACTATAGATATCTGTGAACTAATTTATTTGTTTAGAAATACACAGGGGTTTTACAGAAATTACTTGAATGTGCTTATTCTATAGTCCAGTGACCTTGACATCATAGAAGGAAACACAAGTTACAAAAGGCACATAGCTTGGATAGCAGATGAAAATAAGGAAGATAACAAATAGTTGGCTCTTTTCATGACAAATATATTAACTTCACAGTGCACATAAACTGTGATAGGACTGGTAACACTTTACAATTAGGGTGCATTAATGAGCGTTCTTTAATTCTCGAACATACACGAATCGTAAAGAAAATGAATTTTCATCACAACATCTTTCGTTCTCTTTTTCCGCACATTAAAGATATCAGCAGCCTACACTAGTGCCCTGATCGGTAACACTTTACAATAAGGGTGCATTAATGAGCGTTCTTTAATGGTTTAACTTATGCATGAATCATCATCAGTTTATACAAAACTCAGAAAGTACTTAATCATGCACTGATCATGAGCACATCATTTGTTAATAGGGAGTCACATATGATTTACAATTAATTCAATCTGGAATCATGTATCAATTCCTATCAATATTAACACATTTATTGATAGATGAGTTATCTTCTTTAGTTAAACGTGCAAACTAATACTGCTAATTAACTTTGTGAACTAAAACCCTGAGTAAACAGGGTAAACTAATGGTAATACCTTAATTCATGTGTTAATTACCACAATGCGGCATCTATGACTCCGTATTCACAAATGATGTGCTCATTATCAGTGCATCATTAATTACTTTCTGAGTTATGTAATAACTGATGACGATTCATGCATAAGTTAAACCATTAATGAACGCTCATTAACGCACCCTTATTGTAAAGTGTTACCAATAAGGGCACTAGTGTACGCTGCTGGAATCTTTAATGTGCGGAAAAAGAGAACGAAAGATGTTGTGATGCAAATTCATTTTCTTTACGATTCGTGTATATATTCAGTTGATCACCTGATTATGTTAGGTCTATCTGGCTAAACATTCAATAACAATGAAATGTCAGGACATATGTCAGATATGGGCTGGTTCAATTGTCACCAAGAAACTTTCCCTACCTCATCTCAAATGCTCTTCTGTACAAATTGGGGTGTTTTAATACGAGGGAAGGAGCCTTGGTGAGAGGCCAAAATGATCTAATTTCAAGGACAGGTTGGAGTACTTTTGTCTGCACCAAAGGAACTGAGGTGTAACCCTGGCCTGGTCTTGAATTTGTCTTAACCTTATCTCAAATTAATCTGAAATGTTCTTCAACAAGTCACCCTTAATGTCACACACAATCAACATAGAGGAACCAAGTCAATCTTTAACCACACAGTTTGAAAGGGCCAGGGGAAAAGTGAAGAAGTACTTTTGGATTTTAAGCTTTCGTATCAACGCAGATCAAAGTGGCCTCATATCGTCAAATAATATCATCCTGATATGTTGACAGTCAATTTGTAGAGGCCTAGTTTCAACACCGCGAATCCAGTGAAGGGTGTCTAAAACATTGTTCTTGTGTGTGGTGAAATTCCTTCGTCTTTCCAGACCCTTCTACCACATACGTTTCATGCAAAGAAGAAACAATAACCTTAGCAGCCAGCTCCCCCAGCATTCGTAACCAGGTGACCCTTTCTCTCTACTTAGCAGGTTGGTCGAAACTTTCAATGTCCCTCGTGTGTCATTTGCTCACAAATGAACAGCCCAGCCTAATGGCCGGGACCCTCTCACTGGAGCTTGACAAAGCAGTTCAGGGTATCGCAGTCATTCCAGACATCACGGCTGACATTTAAAACCATAAAAGGGTCATTTCTGCATTGTTCATTCGTAGCCGGTGGTACAGCTGTGACCTCGTCTCTCCTTTGGTTTTAACGGGATACTGTTGGGTCAGGGCTGTAGTAAACCCATTCTCCTTGTGACTGCTTGTGACTGAGGACACACACTCACAGACACACGCACGCGCACACAAACACTTGACTTTAAAAGCAACGTTGGAGTGCTCTTGAGCAGGCTTCTGTGAGGAACTCGTAAAACACGTGCCCCAGTCCAGCCCCCTTAGAATTCTCAGCTCATCCATGGGTTAACTCTTAGTTGCATAAGAGGTCTCCAGGTGTGTTCCAGCAACTGAATATTAGTTTTAGTCTGGCCCTTGTGTGTGTGTGTGTTTGTGTGTGTATTTGTGTGTCTTGGACCTGGCAAAATAGCCATTATGGATAGCAGGGGAGGAGATGGAGAAGTTAAGGTTTGGGAGCGCTGGGTGAGGGAGGGAAGAAAAAGGAAGGACTGGAAGTATGGAATGGTGGAGCGTACACATCAAAGGATGACTCAGTTTGGCAATTTACACTGAAGGGAGAGAGACAGAGAGGGGGGGGGGGAGAGGGGGAGAAAATGAGCCGGTGACTGATTGAAAAGGGGCTTTTGATGACCGTATGATACTCTGAGATGAGAGGTGACGATGCCTCGTCCAGACCACCCCCCCTCCCCAACCTCCTCCTCCTCCGGGCCGTGAGCACTGTGGGGGGGACGGAGGGTGTTCTTGGTCGGGCTTGCCGTTGTGCTTCTTGCTCTCGTTTGTCTCGCTAACGAGCCCTTTAACTGGAGCTCAGGAGCATTCAGACCCACCCCCCAACCCCACCACCACCACCACACACACGCTCGCTGACGGTCCCATCCGCCTGTTTGTTTGCTGGCGGACCCCCCACCCTCACCCCTTTGCTTCTTATCTCCCGTCCAAATGAGAGCTCTTCGCTCTGGCTTTCTAATAAACCCCTTCCTCCCCTCTCCCTCCCCTTCCTGGCCCAAAGTCCCCCCTTCCCCTCTCCCTCGAGGAGGCAGAGGAGTAGAAGGACGAACAACCGAAAGGGAGGGTGAGGAGACGAGAGGGCGAGCGTGAGGAGGGCAAATGTTCGGCCGCCCCGAGTCGCACGTGGAAGCCTTTGTTTGTTGTTCTGCGCGCGTGTGTGTGCGTGCGTGCGGGTGTGTGTGTGGCTGGCTCTGTGTCTTTGTTTTGTTCCGCGTGTGCCAGTGTCACACACCCCTGGCTGATCGTATGTCATGGGTGCGGGCAGGCCCCCCGGGGGCCGCTTGGAGAGGGACGGGTGAGGACGTTCTGAGAGGCTGCCCTCCTTAATCAGCCGCAGGGGTCCTGCAAACACTTCCACAGACACACACACGCACACACACACACAGAATGTAGTATTATTGTGTTCCGTGCCGTTTCAGAGCTCCATGTACTATTAGAGTTAGAGAAACGGTACGGTTGAACACGTGTGTCTGTGTGTGTGGATGCATTCGGTACTCGGGCTCCTGAAAGATTCAGAGGGTCCAAAGAGGACATGTGCTCTTCCTGAGCTCGTGACTGTTTGAAGGTAGCACTAACAGGACTGGTGAATTAGACATGAAGCGTCCGAGAGAGAAACAGACCACTCAATCTGCTGTTCCTTTTAAACGCTCCGCTCCAGGAATATGCGAAGGCGTGCGTGTTTGGGCTGGGCTGGGGGGAGGGAGGGAGGGGGAGGGGGGGATGTTGCTGGGGGGTGGGGTGATCTGACGATGACGTGCCCTGAAAGGGAGGCGTATTATCTGATCTGATTCAACGCCCCCTCACCACTCAGCACTACTCCATTTCGACTCTCCCTCGCAACTCACTTTCCCCTTAACCCCCCCCTCCCCCCCCCCCCCCCCGCCTTAGACAAACTCCTGTCTTTTACCCCCCCTTTCGGGCTTTCTCTTTGACTTTGGGAGCAGGTGCTTACATTGTGAGAACTTTCTTTTAGCCAAGCAAATAACGAGGTGAACCAAGGTACCCTGTGCGTGCCGGCATGGTTGAACAGGCACCATGACTGGTTACTGGACTCCATGGTGGGTGCCCTGTGTGAACCCTCTTCCCCTGCTTATTTCCCATCCGGGCTGGACAGTCGGGTTCCCAACGTGCTGGAGTTTGGAGTGAAATACTTTTCAGAACTCTTTCATCAAATCCTTCATTGAAATACCGTTTATGTGTGTGTGTGTGTGTGCATGTGTGTGTGTCGTCCTACGTGATATTGAGATGACTTGAGCAGTGCATTAAACAGGACAGTTGGCCATTTCGGTGTGACCCGAGATCAAATACAGATAGAAACCCATTGACTCAAATCACCTTCCCATCTTATGTATGCCCCCCCCTCTCTTTCATTCTCTTCCTACCTCGGTTACCTCTGCTACGCTCCCTCCCTTCAACCTTCCCCCCTCGCTGTCTCCGACTGCTCCTTGGCACCAGAAGTGTGATACAGACTCCTTAGATGAGGAGGTGAAGGGAAGTGAGGTCAGGTTAGGAGACACTAGTTTTAGATGAGGAGGGGAGGGGAGGAGACACTACTTTAGATAAGGAGGGGAGGGGAGGAGACACTACTTTAGATGAGGAGGGGAGGGGAGGAGACACTACTTTAGATGAGGAGGGGAGGGGAGGAGACACTACTTTAGATGAGGAGGGGAGGGGAGGAGACACTGCTTTAGATGAGGAGGGGAGGGGAGGAGACACTACTTTAGATGAGGAGGGGAGGGGAGGAGACACTACTTTAGATGAGGAGGGGAGGGGAGGAGACACTACTTTAGATGAGGAGGGGAGGGGAGGGGAGGAGACACCAATGTGTCCTGGTCTTTTCAGGCTTCGGGCCCTGTGTCTTGCTGAAAGCGCTCTGGAAACAGGCTTGAGGTGAACGCTGACAGCTTGATCCCAAGCTGGCCAAGATCGCCTCGTCTCTCACGAACACACAGCCAGGACACACGAGAACACACACAGACACACACATTCTGCCTTCACCCACCAGACAAACACCACTGTGAGCTCGGATCGGTGTGTCGGAGACGCCCTTGTCCCTGTTGCTCTGAGCTGAGACGGACATCTCCGGAGGGAGCGTCTGCTCTGAATAAGAACACTCACAATGAGGGAGCAGAGGTGTGTGTGTGTGTGCGTGTCACCTACGTTTGTGCCTGTCTGTGCGAGCTCTTTGTGCTTGCCGATTATGAGTTGTCATCCAGGGTGCAAAATTCATGAGATGTGCAACAGCTGAGAGTCCTATTTTGTACATACACCTGGTTTCTACAAAGCATAATTACATGGGGAATACATGTCAAACACAATCGCTGTTTCAGGCAGGAGGACTCAGTAGTAGTATTTACTCGATACGTTATTGCACATGATAAAACACATGATTGTAATCCATGATTTGGCATCATGGTTCCGCTTGCATCGGCTCCCTGCTGCACCCAACGTAGGCACCGTCTCGACCTCCGAGCAGGGAGCAGCGACGCATTCCCCCTACGATAGGAAACACAGAACCCAGGGCGGAGGCCGGGGAGGCGGAGGCAGCAGGATGACTGCGAGCGCCTGTGTCGCACTAGCGATGCATATGCTGTGATACCCTGCTATGTACCCCGCCCTGTTAGGAAGGAGTGCCCTGACAGCGCGAGAGGACGACTTGCTAGTGACGCGCTAGGTCTCGGAGTCTCATGCATGAACCAGCTCCTTGATTGTGCTTGTGAAAACACCATCCAATAGACTGACTTTCTTTACACTTGAAACGACCTCAGGTGCAACCAGCAAATCCACACTGGTGTGGAACGGGACTCATAGTCCACGCCGCAGAAGAATGCAACAATGAAACGGAAACAAACAACATTCACCTGTCTACCTGTTTCCTCAGGATTTCCCTGCTATGACACAGCCTACTATGTCAAGCTTCCAGTTTTGGACTCTGTCTCTATGCAGCATCCACCCATCTCCTGGGTCTGGAGTCAGGGCAGGTTGACCACCCACATTCAAGCTATCTTGTCACAACCCATCTGTCACCTGGGCTTGGAAAAACCACCAGAAGTGACTCCGAGGTGTATTTTTGGCGATGTCAGTCACCTCGACGCCTGTTTCAGTTTTGAGGGATTTCGTTGAAGCGATGGGGCCATGACTCGGCACTCTGTCTCTAAGGTTGTAGAGCTTTGTCACATCCTTCCAGCCTTCACGCGGCTTTGCTTGAGATGCAAACGATCACAATCGAAAATGGTGCTTCTGCTCTCTTCTGTCCTGCTTCGAGTGTTGACCTTGTGTTTACAACATCTGCTCGGGAACTCAGGTTGGGTTGGAACACGCTGTCTTCTGTGTTGTCACTGCATGCTAATGTCTCTCCGGGTGACTGGAGAGGGACACTGACGGCAAGGTCACCATGACTCACCCCCTCCAGCACGCCACCCCAGGGAAGGGCCTCTATCCACCTCTTTTCAACCGTGGACCCCTCAGTCCTCCGCTCTGAATTAAACATCTCTCTTTGATTGGAGTCGGATGCCTCAGTGGCACTAGGCTTTCCTCTCTCTCTCTCTCTCTCTCTCTCTCTCTCTCTCTCTCTCTCTCTCTCTCTCTCTCTCTCTCTCTCTCTCTCTCTCTCTCTCTCTCTCTCCCTCTCTCTCTCTCTCTCTCTCTCTCTCTCTCTCTCTCTCTCTCTCTCTCTCTCTCTCCCTCCCTCTCCCTCTCCCTCTCCCTCTCCCTCTCCCTCTCCCTCTCTCTCTCTCTCTCCCCCCTCTCTCTCTCTCTCTCTCTCTCTCTCTCTCTCTCTC
The DNA here is from genome assembly GCF_054491055.1 of Hypomesus nipponensis. NCBI lineage: Eukaryota > Metazoa > Chordata > Actinopteri > Osmeriformes > Osmeridae > Hypomesus > Hypomesus nipponensis. The sequence continues at coordinate 11,735,761 of NC_140367.1, forward strand.
TCTCTCCCCCCCTCTCTCTCTCTGTCTCTCTCTCTCCGTCTCTCTGTTTTTCTCCATCTGTCTCCTTCTCTTTAAGTCTCTCTCTCTTGTCCTCTCTGTCGGGCTCCCTCTGTACACCAGGACTGTTGTTGAGCACCAACGCTCTCCTGCTCCGACTGTGGGATTCCCAGAGCACAGGTTCAGCGCTCGCGTGTGTGTTGGTGTGCGAGCGTCAGTTTCATGTGTGCGGGGAGTGAAGGTCAGGTCTGTCTCTGTGGTTCCACAGGGCTGAGGATTATCAGTCGGAATTCATTCTCCCATTCAGAGTGAACAATCAGGCCAGGGAGTCTCTGTGTGTGTGTCTGTATGTCTGTGTGTATGTGTGTGTCTGTTTGTCTGTGTTTAAATGTGTATGTGTGTGCATATTCTCTCCATTGGGGGGGGGGATTCTCCCTTAACTCCCTCAACAATAGATTACAACACAAACACACACACACACACAAGCAAGGCAGCAGGCCCCCGGATAAACGGAGAATGTTACTCAAAGGGACAGCACTACAAAGTCGCCCTCCTTTCAATAATGAGTCCGACCATCCCAACTCCAAATGACCCCCAGAACTGGAGTGACTTCACCAGCCGTGGAATTCCTCTTCTTTTGTTTGATTAAACAACTCTACCATTGTTCCCGTAATTGTGTTGAAGTGAAGTGCTCACTGTGCTCTGGGGAGAATCTAATGGGACATCTATGGAACATGTACTGCACAGTAGCGTTGTCGTGCGTGTGTGCCTGCACACATTCAGTATAAACGGTCATGCCTGCTGTCATTTGTCCCTAGGATTAGTTTGTTTGGTTCAGACTGTCTCCTTCACACCAGGGTCCCGGGGGAACAAACAGGGTGTGTGTGTTCCGGAGCATATGTTTGTATATGTGTGTGTCTGTGGGTCTGTTTTTGTGTGTGTGTCTGTCTCTGTGTGTGTATCTGTGTGTGGTACTTCAACTACTGAGGTCGTTAATTAGCCAACGGTAAACAGCCAAACGGCAGCAACACGATAGAGAGATGGGCGAGTCTTCTGTCAATCACAACCTACTGTTACCTGCCCAAATAGAGAGAGGGGGGGGGGGGGGGGAACAGGAACGAGAGATTGGAGGCGAGGGGGGCATGACAGATGGACCTGCAAGGGGGGGGGGGGGGGACTGATCGAAATGAGATGAGGACGATTGACGGATGCAGGCGACGACAGCGGTAGGAGAGAACGGCAAAGTGGTGAGGAGAGAGAGAAAGAGGGAGTGAGAGAGAGAGGTAGAGAGAGAGGCAGAGAGAGAGATAGAGAAAGGTAGAGAGAGAGAGAGAGAGAGAGAGCGTGGGGTGGGGTGAGCGATGAGAGAACACGGGTCGTTAGCATGCGGGGGGAACGGCCGCCTGGCACGCTCGGCTGTCGGGGAGACGAGTCCCAGCCCAGTGGCGTGAAAACAATCTTGTCGCGTGTCGACGCGCGGCGTGTTTGCGCGCGAGCAGATGGACCGCTCATGCTTCCTCCAGCAGTGGGGAGTGATGTTCTGAGGGGGGGGGGGAGAGAGATAAAGAGAGAAAGAGAGAGAGATAAAGAGAGAAAGAGCAAGAAGAGCAAGAGAAAGAGAGAGAGAGTTAGATGAAAGAGAGAACTGGGTGGGCTTCATTCTACAAACCAGAACTACTCCAGCTTTTTAAAATGTCCGGATCATTGCACTGTTCCATGACCTTATTGCTCAGTTATATGATCTGGCCAAATGTACACACACTGCCGCACACGGCCATGCAAGTACTCACAGAACCTTCACACACACATTCAGCAGTTGGAGAACTTTCATCGCCATTTCCACCATTACGCTGGTCTGCTACATATTGCAATTTGTATACAGAACTTTGTATGTCTGACACTCAGCTCAAACTCAATTCCTCAATTCCCGCTGAACATCTCCACGTATGGCCGTCGCTCCATCTCACCTCTCCTTCTATTGTCACCTTGTTCCAGAAAAACACGCTTTTTAATGTTAGTCTATTGCCGTTCTCCCACTTACATCATCGCTCATTTCCTCGTTGTTAACATTAATTCAGAATGTCAGCCTCGCCATTCTTGTGCGTCCGTAAAGTTAATGTGGCTTTCCGGAATGATAACAACAATAAAAAAAATGTAAAAAACTACTTAACAAAGTGAACTTTTGCACCGGACAAATCTGAGTCAGTTCACCAAATGCAAGTATGAAAGCAGGATGCAAATTATATACAACGTTGAGCTTGACATTTGATGGGAGCCATTCATCTTTCAGACGGCTGCTACGGCGTAATGGCTTTTGCCTTTGCGCTTCGGACAATTACTCTGAGATAGTGTTCAAGAGGAGGTAGAGATGTCGAAGTTTGTCTTTGATATTTAATCTTGCCCTGGCGCATCATTAATCACGGGGCTGGGCAGTTGGGAACGTGCAATGAGAAAATTATGGTGGGGACTGTGGCGGGGGGGGGGGGGGGGGGGGGCATCTGTGGTGGAATTGGGGAGAGTTTCTGCTGACTCATCCAGGAGTCCACCTGGGAGTTGAGGGGCTGAACTTCCTCCAGCGCCTGTGACAAATCGGACTCCTCGTATCTGCTGGCAAACTAGTGGGATGATGAGGGCCGTAGCTGCATTTGGCTGGGGTAGTGGAGGAGGGGGACATGGCTGGCTGGCTGGTTGGGGTGGTGGAGGAGGGGGATGTGGCTGGCTGGCTGGTTGGGGTGGTGGAGGAGGGGGACGTGGCTGGCTGGCTGGTTGGGGTGGTGGAGGAGGGAGACGTGGCTGGCTGGCTGGCTGGTTGGGGTGGTGGAGGAGGGGGACATGGCTGGCTGGTTGGTTGGGGTGGTGGAGGAGGGAGACGTGGTTGGCTGGCTGGTTGGGGTGGTGGAAAAGGGAGACATGGCTGGCTGGCTGGCTGGTCGGGGTGGTGGAGGAGGGAGACGTGGCTGGCTGGCTGGTTGGGGTGGTGGAGGAGGGGGACATGGCTGGCTGGCTGGCTGGTCGGGGTGGTGGAGGAGGGAGATGTGGCTGGCTGGCTGGTTGGGGTGGTGGAGGAGGGAGACATGGCTGGCTGGCTGGCTGGTCGGGGTGGTGGAGGAGGGAGACATGGCTGGCTGGCTGGTTGGGGTGGTGGAGGAGGGAGACGTGGTTGGCTGGCTGGTTGGGGTGGTGGAAAAGGGAGACATGGCTGGCTGGCTGGCTGGTCGGGGTGGTGGAGGAGGGAGACGTGGCTGGCTGGCTGGTTGGGGTGGTGGAGGAGGGAGACGTGGCTGGCTGGCTGGCTGGTTGGGGTGGTGGAGGAGGGGGACATGGCTGGCTGGTTGGTTGGGGTGGTGGAGGAGGGAGACGTGGTTGGCTGGCTGGTTGGGGTGGTGGAAAAGGGAGACATGGCTGGCTGGCTGGCTGGTCGGGGTGGTGGAGGAGGGAGACGTGGCTGGCTGGCTGGTTGGGGTGGTGGAGGAGGGGGACATGGCTGGCTGGCTGGCTGGTCGGGGTGGTGGAGGAGGGAGATGTGGCTGGCTGGCTGGTTGGGGTGGTGGAGGAGGGAGACATGGCTGGCTGGCTGGCTGGTCGGGGTGGTGGAGGAGGGAGACGTGGCTGGCTGGCTGGTTGGGGTGGTGGAGGAGGGGGACTTGGCTGGCTGGCTGGTTGGGGTGGTGGAGGAGGGGGACGTGGCTGGCTGCTCGGTTGGGGTGGTGGAGTAGGGGGACGTGGCTGGCTGGCTGGGGTGGTGGAGGAGGGGGACGTGGCTGGCTGGCTGGTTGGGGTGGTAGAGGAGGGGGACGTGGCTGGCTGGCTGGTTGGGGTGGTGGAAAAGAAGGGGGACGTGGCTGGCTGGCTGGTTGGGGTGGTGGAGGAGGGGGACGTGGCTGGCTGGCTGGTTGGGGTGGTGGAGGAGGAGGACGTGGCTGGCTGGCTGGTTGGGGTGGTGGAAAAGAAGGGGGACGTGGCTGGCTGGCTGGTTGGGGTGGTGGAGGAGGGGGACGTGGCTGGCTGGCTGGTTGGGGTGGTGGAAAAGAAGGCGGACGTGGCTGGCTGGCTGGCTGGCTGGGGTGGTGGAGGAGACAGACAGAAGATGTGCAACAATTGTTGGTATCAGAAGCTGTTCTCTAGGTCTATGTTAGACTAAGTTGTAGTACACTGTTGTATCTGCATGTCTTAGCACTGTGGTGTTCAAAAAATGCAATCTCTGGCCAGTGTGCTTTTCTTTAGTTTGTTTCATTGTTGCTATTCCATATCTGTTTTAAAATGGACAATGGGCGTGAGGACGGAATGAAAAGCATCAGCCAAATCGTAATGGTTTTGTCAGTGTTCTTGTGTCTTCATATGTTTGTCTTCCTCTCACTCCTTATCTCTCGCTCAGGCTCTCTCTCCTCGCAGGTGTCTCCCCTCTAGTGATGGCTCTGTTGGTGAACTGTCCTGTGGGAGATTCAGCCTTTCTCACTGCAAAAAATGATGAGGATGCCCAAGGGATCTCTCTCTCGCTCTCTATCTATCTATCTCCCTCCCTCCCTCCCTCCCTCCCCCCCTCTCTCTCTAAATCTTTTCCTCTTTCTCTCTTTCTCTTTCTCTCTTTCTCTCTTTCTCTCTTTTTCACTTTCTCTCTATCTCTCTTTTATCTTTCTCTCTTTCTCTTTCTCTTTCTCTTTCTCTTTCTCTTTCTCTTTCTCTTTCTCTTTCTCTTTCTCTTTCTCTTTCCCTCCCTCCCTCCCTCCCTCCCTCTACCCAACCACTATGATCAAAAGACTATCAGAGACCCTTCCAATACCTGTTTGAGTGTGCTTGGAGTTACCGGGGAAGTGGGACTGCCTTTCTTGGAGCAGACAGTTGGTTCTAAAGGGACCTAAATAATCAAGCACAGACAATTAATTGAAATGATTCTAGATGGTATTTTGAGCACAGATGTGTCCCTGGCAAAGAGTATTGCCTGGTGTTCCCCTGCCTCTCACCTTCAGACTATTAACCAGGACAAGGCAGAGCACTGCAACTCCGAGAACCACAGAGAGCCGCAGAACCACAACAGTGTTTACACCTTATATGATGTCATTCTCTTCTTTATCTCGGGGCTAAACTTGCGCTCATGGCACTGTTGGAACACACCTACACTCAGTACAAAAGACACACAGCACAAACTCACCGCCGTGCTCCAAGACAGGGACTCTGCTTACTACGGCGGGATTTACGATGTGAATATTCTGCATTCTGTGCCCCCCCACACACACACACATCCTCCCCTCACCCCACCCCCAGAGTTTTGTGGTCCAGGTTTCACGACAACATAAAAATCTTTCCTGGCCCCAGCAAGGTATCCGTCTGCGACGTGAGAGGACACCTTCAGGGGCTGTGTGACGACGGCGGCGTTTCCACCGACGTGATCTCGTTCAGGATCGTGAACATGCGGTATTTTACATGTGCTCACGAGCAAGATAGGCTTCTGAAGGATTTGTGCGAGGGTCGATATGCAAGCAGCCCCGGGTTTGATTCCGGGGGCTTATGAAGCATGGTTTGAAGCCCTGGCCATTCCGAGAAAATTCTACCGATGCATTTCTGAGAATTCTTCCTCTCTCTTTCTCCCTTCTTTGTGTTTGCAATCCAGACAGTCATCAGACAGTCCTTTAGGGCTGAAGTAATATCCTGTCTGTCTGGATGTTTGTCTGCTTGCCTGACCTCTGGTCTCTCTGTCTGTCTCTCTGTCTGGGTCCTCCTAATGATCTTTCCCAAGTACAGAACTAGGATTCTTAGAGTGTGCCTCGTGTCTCCTCCTGTCTCTGCTACTGTCACCTGACAGGGAGACCGGTCAACGGATTCACCTTGGACTAATTACAGAAACACCACCCCCCACACACACATACACCCACACACAAATAAGTGTGGGGCAAACACTTTGACACACACCGAGCTGGCTCAGCAGAAACAGATACAGGTCCAACTTAACATGCAAGGCATGATTTGAACTCTTCAGGTTGATTTGTTTCCCCCTCCTCCTCTTCCTCTTCCTCCTCCTCTTCCTCCTCCTCCTCTTCCTCCTCCTCCTCCTCCTCCTCATCCTCCACTTCCTCTTCCTCCTTCTCCTCCTCCTCCTCCTCCTCTCCCTCCTCCTCTTCCTCTTCCTCCTCCTCTTCCTCCTCCTCCTCTTCCTCCTCCTCCTCCTCCTCCTCCTCCTCATCCTCCACTTCCTCTTCCTCCTTCTCCTCCTCCTCCTCTCCCTCCTCCTCTTCCTCTTCCTCTCCCTCCTCCTCCTCTTCCTCCTCCTCTTCCTCCTCCTCCTCATCTTTCTCCACCTAAAAGTTGGTTCTTCTCCTCCATACAACACACAGTGGGAAACGGGCATTCTACAGGGCTGCCGGGAAGGGGAGGGAGGGAAACTCTCCAGGCCTTAACTAAACCTTGAAGCGAGAAGCGTGGTGAGCGGGGGGGAGGGTGTGTGCGTGCGATGCAGGTGTGTCTCTGAGATAATGACAGCCCTCAGCTGACAGGTGTGAGTGAATACGCACGTGTGTGTGTGTGTGTCTCTGTAAGAATGAATGTCCTCGTCAGCGGTGACAGGCGGAGGCACGTCAGCGCGCTCAGGGGGGGTCAGAACGTCACCTCGCCGGGCCGCAGCAGGATCGCCGGCGCGCCTCTCCGCCCGTCGCCTGGGAGGGAGCCTGCATCATCGAAATGTATGAGGTCGCACTTGTCCCCCCCCCCCTCTCTCTCTCTCTCTCTCTCTCCCCCTCCCTCCACCCTTTGCCAATCTCTAGTCCTCCTCCTCAATCTGCCTTTCTTTCCTTTCTATCCCCCCCGATCTTTCTCTCACTTCTCTTCAATCTGTCCCTCTGTCACTCTCCCTCCCTCCCTACTTCCCTCCCTCCTCCCTCCCTCCCTCCCTCCCTCCCTCCCTCCCTCCCTCCCTCCCTCCCTCCCTCCCTCCCTCCCTCCCTCCCTCCCTCCCTCCCTCCCTCTCTTTGTCAGCCCTCTCAGATTGAGTACTGAGCTCAGCACCAGGGGGAGGACAGGAGAAAGGGATGGATGTCAGGGAGAGCGAGAAAGAGATGAGGAGAGGGGTTGTGGACAGAGAAGGGGACCTAATGAGAATAGATGGCAGGGGATGACTGACTTACCAGGCCAACACACGAACACACACACAGACAGCCCCCACACTCATACACCCTCCTTTCCTCCTTCCTCCTCCTCTCTCTCTCTCTCTCTCTCTCTCTCTCTCTCTCCTCACAAACACACATGTTCACATAACCCGCTCCCACTCACAAATACACAGTCTTAACAGCTAACAGCAAAGAATGTTCAGGAAAACTTGCAGTTCATACCACGGCCAACCCATTCGCTCAACAAAACGACTCATTATTTTATTTGGAGACATGGTTGAGGAGTATTTTCGGAACACTGCAACCTCTCTTTTCCTTCTTTTTATCACCCTCTTTCTCTCTCTCTCGCTCTCTCTCTCTCTTTCGAAACTCTTTGAAGAGTTAGGTGAAGGAGAGTGACATTAGGGACACGTTGTCCCTGAGAAATTGAATTTCGAAATGATTTGCTGTGGCTTCGGGGAGCAAGACAGAGCAGGATTCCGGGACACGGCCCTCAGTTATGCCGCTGTGTCGTGAAGGCCGTGCTGACTCCAAACCGTTCGAACGAAAAGAGACAAAGGTTTTGTTTTTTTCTTTTCTCACTACACCACCTCACGGTCCTCTCTGAAAACACTTGCGCTGTTCGTTGACGACTCCTGTTTACCGTGTTTGTATATCCTGTCAGCTGGGAGCGTGGGGGGGGGGTGTTTGTGTGCTGTGTGAGGGTGTGTGTGATGTAGAGAGATGGTGTGCAGCCATGTGGGTCTTCCATGTAGACAAGCCCATTTAGCAGCCGTACCTCAAGCCATTTGAGGAGCTCAAATCATGTGACAGGAAGTAATGGCTGTCGGTGACGGGCAGAGTGGAAGACATCTTGGAACTGACGGTGGAAAACTACAGTACTGTACCTCATCCTCCCTCTCTCTCTCTCTCTCTCTCTCTCTCTTTCTCTCTCTCTCTCTCTCTCACTTTCTCTGTCACCCTCCACCTCTCTTTTTCCTTCCCCTTTTTCACCCCCTCCCCCTTCCCCTTTCCCTTTTTTCTACTTCTCTCTATCTTGATCTCTCTCCCTCAATCCCTTTTTTTCCCTCTCTCGCCACCTCTCCCTCTTCACTCTTCAAATGGTCTTTTTTCATGCATATCTCCAATTACGGCCAGACGCAGTGCCCCTTCTCTCCCTCCATCTCTCCACCGTCCCCTCTCTCTCAGGCTCCCGGGGGAGTCTCTGATGCCGGTGTTTAATTACGCTGTGGATTATGCACGGCATGTCTTTTTATGGTGAATTATGGAAATGTCATTACAAATATGGCTTTAATCTCTCTCTCATCTCATTTGGAATCTGAAGCCCTTCCAGAGAGTTCCGGGGCCATGTGTTTTTGAGGAGGAGAAAAAGCATAGGAAGTTCGGATGTACGCCGTCACGTGAATATGTTCTGGGAAATCACTTTTTTTTTCAACATGTCAACATGGATTTTTAAGCACAGAGCCTGATAGAATTTTGACACGGCATATGGATATCTTATATCATTAATCAGAATAGCATATGGTCAGTTGATTCAGGGGGGTAGGGAACCCATTCTGGATTTATGGAATGTCTAAATTGATAAATGAATGTCAGTTAGTCCTTTCAATTGCAAGCAAAATCTCTTCTTCTTCAAAAGACTAGATTGCATGTCGTCAGCGTAGCAGTGGTACGAGAAGCCATGGGAGGTAATGATTGGTCCAAGTGAGGTGGTGTACAGAGAGAAGAGGAGGGGTCCAAGGACCGAGCCCTGTGGGACACTAGTGGAGAGCTGGCGAGGGTCTGACACTTTGCCTCCCCAGGAGACCTGGTAGGTCTTCCCGACAGGTAGGATGAGATCCACTGAAGTGCAGTACCATTGATGCCCATCTCAGAAAGTCTGGCGAGCAGAATCTGATGGTTAACCGTATCAAATGCAGCAGAAACGTCCAGCAGAATGATGACGGATGACCTTGAAGCTGGCAGACTGGAGGGCAGGGGTGACTGACAGGAGGGCGGTTTCTGTGGAGTGGCCAGTCTTGAAGCACGATTGGTTGAGGTCAAGCAGGTTGTTCTGAGAGAGAAATGTGTTGTGTTGTGTGCAATTGTGCAAATGTGTTGTATTCCTTCATACAAGTGAGTGTATGTGTGTTTGTGTGTGTGTATGTATGTGTATATTTGTATGCACATGAGTGTGTGTTTGTGTATCCACTTGAGTGTCTGTTCTTTATGCATAACCTTTGTGGAATCGCCCTTGGCGACATGCGAAGACTCCCCAGAGCATCTCTCAGAGGCGAGATAATAAACGCATGTATCAAACTCTCTCCCTGTTCCCCAGAAAATTAGCCTATCACCATATCCCATGCACAAGGTCACCGCATGCTGCAACACAGCTATTGTATGTGATGAGAAGCACGGCCGCATTCTGACACGTCCATTAGCTAATGTGATGTGTGCTAGCACATTAGCGCCCTACGCATTATTCTTCATTTTTCACCCACCATTTTTTGCGTTGACCTTCCTCGAACATAAGGGAACACGCTAACATACGTGGTTGCTTCCAATAGGTACCGTTCGAGGTGGATGCTGTTGCGCCCGATAAGAGAAGGCACCGTTGTACCAAGGTGAGACGCCCTTGACCCTCTCAGTCACTCTGGGTTGAGCCATGTCCACATCAACAGACCTGAGATCAGTCAAAACTGAGATCTTCCCCGAATCCATCCCTGTTGCCACTTGGAACAGAGACTAAATCTGATCTAGGAGCAGTCTCTCAAGTGAGCCACAAAGAGCTAAAGGTTTGTGACCTAATGTTTAAATCCTTTACCAAAACCAAATGGGAAGAATTTTGGAACCATTTGGTGCTAGTCTTTTACAGTGTTTTCAGAATCAGAATTTGTTTTCATTGCCATGTAAGTTTAAGCAAACACAGAATTTACTGTGGCAGGAAGTTGCATACAATAAACATATGTGGATCTTAATTTAAAAAAAGAAGATGTTGAATCTATAAATCATATTTTTACAATACAAGTCAATGACATTGAATTGATTTGTGTGTACCAAGATAATCCAAATGTGTTTTTTGAGTCTTCTAGAGAAGGGGTAGCCATAGAATGCACTTTTCACGCACTTGTCAACTCAGTGCCCTTCTCACTATTCTACAATGTTACAAGCCTAAATAGCCCCATTACCTAGAATTGTGGTACTTCAGAGAATAGTCTTGTTTTTTATGTTCATCTACTTGTGTGTGGCCATTATTTTCAGTGCGAATCCACATCTGAGGTTTTGACAACTTCAAGATCCCTTAGGTCTTGAATCTCCCTGCATGGTTCCTCTTACAGTAGACAGCAATCCATGGATGTTTATTTTTTCTGTACTTAACTCATTCGGGGCGGCCCAAATGAGATGTCTGGTCTTCGAGGTAGCCTTAATTACAGTGTTTGAGAAAAAAGGAAAGGCGACATTCGACAGAACGGATCAATACAATACAGCATGCTATACCTTGATGTAATACTGTGACATGCTGCTTGTTTCTCAGCATGGCAGATGAGGTTTAGCGGCATCACAGGGATAAGAAGAAGACCTGTCGGTGGTGTCTTACTATGTATGACAGGACCACTGTGTGTGTGTGTGTGTGTGTGGGGGGGGGGGGGGGGCAGAGAGAGGGGAGGGGCAGTTGTGGAGAATCTTTACAGAAAATTACTATTCTGTAAGATGTCTATAATATTCTTTGGCCTAAAACAATTATTGCTGACGTTTTAACTTCTGTAAAGCTAGCATAACCTTTTGGCCTAAGACAGTATTGCGACAGTTTCCGCTTGCTGACAAATGTCTAACAAATTTGACTTTAACCCTGGTTGTTTTGGAGCCTGGCTCTGCCCTCCTACGTACTTCCACTCAATTTGGATTTTGCTTCTGTACTAGGTCTGGGAGCTTGGCTCTGAAGTCGGTTTCCAGAAACACATTTTTTGTAGGTCCAATCAGCGAACAGAGGGAGTGGCTGAGAACGATGACGTTAATGTCGTGCACTAGTTTGAGTAATTCAGTAATGGCGGCGGATAAAGATGTGAGCGAAACTATTCTGCGGTTGTGGCAACGCTACCGAATATCCATAGGTTAAAGCCGGAGCAAGAACATTCCTTGCTGAGTTTTGTTGGTGGCCATGATGTTGTGGCCCTCCTCCCCACAGGGTATGGGAACAGTTTGATTTTCCAGCTACGGCAGCTAGCTCCGTTACAGTAGTGGTGAAAGAGTTGGCTAAGGCGAACGCTTGCGATTGGTTATGGCAAATCAGAGTGGCTCTCGGCAGATCCAATAGTTTTAAACTTCAACAGAGGACCTGCCTTCAAGGAAGTTAACGTTTGTCAATGGAGCGATCCCAGACCCTCTGTGCAAATGAAATGTACGAGGGTCTGGTTGGGACCAGGCTAGTTGTTTTGCCCATACTCAAGGGATTCTTCATCACAAGTTATTTTTCTTGTCTCAAGCTATGTTTTTAATATTGATGTATTACAACCTGTTCCCTGTTTTACTTTCTTGTTTATTGGAGAGTTCCTCTTTTGATAGACATGGACTATTGATATAATTATGCAACTGTTTGGAACAACTGTTTAAAGGTCCCATGGCATGAAAATGTCACTTTATTTATTTAACAATAATAGGAGTTCCACTAGCCTGCCTTTGGTCCCACAGTGGCCAGACATTTTAATAAGTATAAACCAAGCCTTGGGTATTCTTCTCCGCCTTTGAGAAAATGAAAGCTCAAACGGTCCAATCTGAAACCTTTCCCCTTATGTCATCACAAGGGGAAAGGTTACCTCCCCTTTCTCTGCTTTGCCCGCACAGAGAATTTGGCCCGCCAATGAGAAAATGAGGTACGACCGTACGAGCGCGATATTGGTTTTCAAGATAGATAGGTGCCACATGTCTAGCCCTGAATAATGAAGGGGTGAGTATCTTTTTGTGGGGTCCAGGTTCTGTGAAGACACCCCCTTGGGCTTAGTTGGACTTGATGAACTTAAAGAAGGATGTGACCGGGGCCGCTGTTTGTGTCAATGAAGCAGTTAGTTACCATGGAGCAATAGCACATTGTCTTTGACAGTTACTGTTTTTCACAATTGTTAAAACACATTTCTTGAACACAAAACCAAATCTTTTTCCAAAACCTCTGACTCTTCTGGAAATATCAAACACTCGCTCCCAAACCATTTACACCATTTTAATCTGTGCTCAAAATCAAACAATGCTTTCAGATCATAAACACAGCAAATCAATATATAAACACTATGGAGCAATCAATAGACACAACACAAAAAAATTTAGAAAACAGCATCCAGGGTATGTAGGTATAGTATAGGTAAAGAAAAATGTGTTTATGTATACACTGTAACTGCATTTAGCAATAAAGAAAATATGACAGTAACCATCACAGCTTAGTACTGTCAACAAAGAACAAAGAAACAATGGGGTAAACCCATGTGGGGTGCTGGATCCAGCCTTGAAAACACTCCACACCTATGTCACCACAGGCCAATTCCATTACCTGTAGCAGATCTACCCTGGTACATGGGTTTCAGTCATAGACCTTCCACCGCCACGCAGAGAAAAACTCTACAATTGGGTTGAGAAAAGGGCTGTATGGTGGAAGGCAAACATTTACGGTAAAAGTTGATTGTTGATGTTGAACCAGTCTCGTATACGGCCACCACGGTGAAAGCTGACATTGTCCCAAACCACCATTAGAACCAAGTGTGAACAATTTTGAGTCATTGTGTTTTACAGATGACAACTGTGTTGTAGTTGTGTTTACTGTTTGCCCCCTGTGTTTACCAATTTGCAGCAAAAGTGCATCGCAGTGAAAAATGTTTTTACTGTAGTGAATGAGAATGTGTTTAGAGTTTAGCCAAAATAGTAGCTGATTCGACGAACAGATTTTGACCACTGAACATTTGATTCAGAGAATGGGGTTTAGTGTTTTTCCCAATTGCAAAAACAACACTAGGTGTCAATTACAGTGGTCCATCCGGTCAAGTTGTTCTCTATCTTTCCTCTTTCCGTTTGTTTCTCTTTGTTTTCCTTTCTTTTCTCCTCTCTTCTTAGATGTCCAAACACATCCACCCATCTGTGACACACACACACACACACCTGTAACATTTATTTCTTCCCTTATGTGTGTGAGTGTGTGCGTGCGTGAATGCAGTGGTCTCCAGGGGGAATGGATCTTGCTGCGCCATTCTGGTGAAAGACTCTCCTCTCCCCGTTACGATGAAGGGGAACATTCCTCCTCTACAATGTAGGAGCCTGTGCTCAACATGCACGATCACACAAACAACTGTCTGAAGATCCACATTCAGAGAGAGAGAGAGAGAGAGAGAGAGAGAGAGAGAGAGAGAGAGAGAGAGACGCAAGGGCAGAGGAGAGGAAGGGAGAGGAAAGGAGGGGAGAAGAGAAGAGAGAAGGAAAGGGAGAGGAGAGCAGGGAACAGCGGTGAAAGAAGAAGGAAGAGATCCAGCGGGAAAGAGGCGATGGGCGAAAGGAGAGGAGAGAGGTGGAGAAAAGAGGAGGGGAGAGAAGGAGAGAGGCTGAGGCACCATTTCTGCTCATGAAGATAATGAGCTGCTTGGGTCTGTGCGTGCGGGGGCTCGGAGGAAGAAAGAGAGAGACAAACAGAGGAAGCGAGAGAAGAAAAGAAAGTAATAGCAGAGTGTGTGTGTGTGTGTGCGTCCATGTGTGTGTGTGGGTACATATTTGTGTGGGCGGTTTCTTTGCCATATTGTGGTAGAGATGTCAGTTCCTGTGTACTGAGGGCCCATTCTGATATGACCCCTAACCTGGAAGTGTTACAATCACCTTTTTACCCAGTGTGTCCTTGTGTGTGTACGTGTGTGTGTGTGTGTGTGTGTGTGTGTGTGTGTGTGTGTGTGTGTGTGTGTGTGTGTGTGTGTGCATATCCAGTCATCTGGGAAACAGGTTTTTCAATGCCTGTTGCATTCATACTGCTCTGGTCTTTACCCCATCTCTCAGAGACGGAGGAACAAAATAAGGTGAACTTTTAAGCACAGTGACACAACATTCATAAGCTAACAGGCTGGTCATTTTATGCATGTTATATTTACAGGTTTGTGTGCGTGGTTTTCGTGTGCTTGTGTCTGTGTTTGTGTATGTGTGTATTTGTCCTACCTGCTGCCTGCCTGGCACTTTCATTATGGAACACCTGTGACACCTGACACAAGACGAGACAGACTCCTTTTTCCTACGGGCTGACACAAACACACACGTACACAGTACTGCAACACTAAAGTAAGGTCCCCGTGGAGATGCTGCAGTACTTGCTGCTTATCCCAGTCACACCCTACCGTATGCGGGGGACTCGTTTTTCAAGTTTGATGTCTTGCCAACTGTCGAAAGACTCCGATTCCTACCCTCCTGCCATCACCTGGTCACATACAAAAAGATGAACTGAGCCACAGTGAGACTTGTACTATTTGAATGGGATTATTCGAGATGATTCTTATTTCTGAGGGTTTTGTGGATACATTTCTTCCAAATAAAGGTTCCGACAACAGATGACTGGGATGGAAAACAGAGGTCTTGGTATATCCGAGACTGGATACAAAAACGGAATCGATGTGTATATCTCAGTCAGGTGGCTGAGCGGTTAAGGAATCGGTCTAGTAACCTGAACGTCGCTAGTTTGATTTCTGGCCGAGCCAAATGACATTTTGTCCTTGGGCAAGGCACTTCACCCTACTTGCCTCAGGGGAATGTCCCTGTACTTACTGTAAGTCGTTCTGGATAAGAGCGTCTGCTAAATGTAAATGTATCTCACTTTCAGCAGGATTCTAAGACTGGATCTTGTATGAAAATTGAGGTTGGGGTTGAGAGACTGTTTTGCAAAGGCAAAACTGGTATTCCTCTCTTTTGCCTCTCTGACCAAACCAAATACACACACACACACGTATAAAACCAAACACACACTCACAAATACGCTTTAAACCAAGCACACACCAACACACACAAAAATCAAACACACAAATGCACCAGTCAAATGCAATCTCATCCAAGCACAGATAACTAGCTAACACTTAGATACACTTGAACACACACACACACACTGAACAATACAGTACACATGGTTGCGTAGCCTAGGTATGATTTAAAAAAAAGTTAGTACACAAACACATGCACGCCAGCACACACACGTACACAAGCAGACACACACAACCAAAAAAGCAGACACTCACTGTTGTGTTCACATCAGCAGCTTTTTGTTCTTGATGGCGTTAGAAAGAACTGAAGATAGGAAGGTAAACCTGGAAGAGAACCACAACTCCCATCAGCCATCAGGACCCCACCACACCTGTGATGACCACTGGCTGATCACAGCATACACGCCGGTCTATCAAGTGACAAATCCAGCTGTGCTAAACCTGTCTGTTTCCTCACCTCCCCTCTCTCATTCTGTCCCTCGCCCCCTCACCCCTACTTGTCGTCGCCCCATTTCCCCTTCTCCTCCTCACCCCTCACCCGCTCTTCTCCTCACCCTCGCGCCCCCCCCCCCCCACCACCCTCTTCAGTGCCTCTGCTGTCGCCCCACGAGAGGCTCAGACGAGGTCAGACGAGCCCAGCTGAGGCCCTCATTTGCTGCACTCAGTGTCCTGCCCGGATCCCTGCCAGTCATTCCTCCAGGCACGTATCAGTCCAGTCCATCATTAGTTCCTTTATTCATTCACTAATACACCTATTCATTCAGCAATTCATGTGTTCATTCAGCAATCCATTCAGTCATCCAGTACTGGTAGTTCAATTGTTCGCTTGTTCATTCTTTGAATTTCCAAGTGTGGTCTTCTACCTCGTGCAAGGTTGATTACTGTAAGTCATGTGGAACGTACAGTTGTATCTGACTTATGTGATCAGGATTTACATTTATTCATTTAGCAGACACTTTTATCCTAAGCGACTTCCAAGAGAGAGCTTTGCACAAAAGTGCATAGGTCACTGATCATAACGAGATAGCCATAAACCATAAGAGCATGCAGTTACTTAACAAGTTACTATAAACCACATAAACCTCAAAAAGTGCAAGAGTGTACCTGTAGAAAAAGCAAGCAACAATACGTAATATAATTCACAGCGAGTACAACAAGTTTAATCAGTTACAACTAATCAAGAAGAGCAACAAGTCCCTCACTAAGAGTCAATGGGTTCCTGGAGAAAACTAACATTCAGTCCAGCAAATCATTCCTAAGTACCGTTGTACTCCCGGAACAAGTGCGTCTTAAGCCTTTTCCTGAAGGTGGGGAGACAGTCAGTGTCTCTGATGGAGGTGGGGAGTTGATTCCACCATTGGGGGGCCAGACAGGAGAAGAGCTTGTGTTGGGACTGGGCGGTCTTGAGAGGTGGGACCACCAGGGCGTTGTCTGAAGAAGACCAGAGGTGGCGGGTGGGGGTGTAAGGCTGGAGGAGAGACTAGATACAGTCGGGTGCAGTCTCGTTCACTGCTCGGAAGGTCAGTACCAGGGTGAATCTGAATCTGATGCGGGCCGTGATGGGAAGCCAGTGGAGGGAGATGAGAAGCGGGGTAATATGGGAGCATCTGGTTAGATTGAAGACCAGGCGGGCTGCCGCATTCTGAATCCTCTGGAGAGGGCGGGTTTGCTAAAGCTGAGAGACCGGCGAGCAGCGAGTTACAGTAGTCCAACTTGGAGAGGACAAGTGCTTGGACTAGCAGCTGGGTGCAATGCTCAGACAGGTATCTCCTGATCTTCCGGATGTTGCAGAGGGTGAATCTACACGACCGGGAGACTGCAGCAACGTGGGATCATAGATTTCCCTTTGTTCAGTCGTGAATAAATCCACAACCAACATACCTACTGTAACTTCCTGTAAGCTGTAATGGTGGTTGGTGTCCTGGTTACATAAAACTGCGTTTCGGTGTGGAAGTTTTGTCTATGCTCTGAATCACTCGATGACGTGACAGAACTGCGTATCGACCCGAGGTGCCACAGCACCACCTGTCGCACACATGTCGCCACTGCAGCCGGGATGAGCAGGGTGGAGAGTTTCCACTCGTGTCTCCTTCTGTCTATTTCTCATTCAAATCGACCCCTCTCTCTCTCTCCCTCTCCCTCTCTCTCTCTTTCTTTCTCTCTCTCTCTCTCTCTCTCTCTCTCTCTCTCTCTCTCTCTCTCTCTCTCTCTCTCTCTCTCTCTCTCTCTCTCTCTCTCTCTCTGTCTCTCTCTGTCTCTCTCTCTCTCTCTCCCTCTCTCTCTCTCTCTCTACCTCTCTCTCTCTCTCTCTACCCCTCTCTCTCTCTCTCTCTCTCTCTCTCTCTCTCTCTCTCTCTCCTATCACCTCTCACCCTCGTCTTCATCCCCTTGTCGTTTATCTCTTCCAGCCATCTCTCCATTGCTGACAGATTGAAGGGGATGGTAGGCTCCGGCAAACATGTACACATTGGTGCCCCCCCCCCCCCCCGGTACAAACACAACAACCACACACACATGAACTCCAGTACCTCTCCCACACACTCAGGGCCTCATTGACGAACATTGCGACCGCAGCTTAATCCGCGCCTTGGCCCAACCGCAAGTAGCGCACGGTGTATTTCTGCATTTTGCGTGGTATTTATTACTAAACCAGATAGTCGCTATTTTACGCTTGATATGGGCGCAATCCTGTAGTAATTAAGTAAACGAAGTAAATGAGGCCCACAGACTCAAATTGCAGTTGCATACTCACGCAGGCCGTGCACACACAGACTTTGATGTGCTATACCACATACTACAATCAGTACTACACGTACTATCAGTACCTCACACACACACACACCAGTTCCTCACACACACACACCGATACTTCCCCTTTACTGTTCCCAACCAATTACAGCCCTGTAGAGACCTGGGAATGCAGGGCAGACAAGCCCCTCCACCACACTCGCAGTGATCCCCGCCTTAATATGTTGGAATCATTGATCAGTTGGGGGGTCCTGTCACACAGGCAGCAGGGAAACAGGCGGAAATCAATGTTTATTCTCCCCGCTGTGCCCCCTAGCCTTGTCTGACTGCCCATGATGTGTGACTCCTTCGCCTGCCTGCCTGCCTCTCCAATCCACTCTCAATCAGTCTGTGGGAGGGTAAAATGAAGGGTGTGTGTGTGTGTCTGTGTGTCACTGTGAGACCCCCAAGATGCCGTGTCAAAGCTGGAGAAACGACGTGCGTGTGCGTTTGTGTGCCGCGCGCGGGCACGCGTGTGTGCGTCTCCCTGTGTGTGCGTTTGTGTGATTTGTGGTTCGACGCCGACCACGAGCGAGTGGAGGTGCTCGGCACATGGATTGGCTCGACTCGTGTCGCTCGTGTGACACACGAGAGCAGGTCGGACTAGTTGATCGTGGCGACGAGACTGACAGCGAGACTGTCATTGGTCCTTTTGGAAACGTACGACTTGTAAGCGCATGTAAAGAGGAAGGGAAAGGTTCATCATCCTAGACACTGACACCTTGAAGCCAGGCAGTATTGTGGAGCGTGTGGAGGGTGAGGTTTTGATTTGTCGTACGGGACAATGAGCTCTTTGATTCCTGTCAGTGAAGCCAGTGCAGAAAGCCTGCAGCGCACAGGTGTGTTCATGTGCCTGATACAGTAAGCAACCCCCGTCCACAGAGGAACTGGGTGGACCCACTTTGAGATGGGGCGTGTGTGTGTGCGTGCGTGTCGGTGCGTGTGTGTGTGTAGGTGTGTGTGTGTGCGTGCGTATGCGTGTGTGTGGGGAAGTGTCGGCGTGTGTACGGATGTGTGTATGTGAAGAAAGAGAGAGAGTAAGGGGAGAGATGGGGGGGGGGGGAGTGATAGATAAAGGGAGAGATAGAGAGGGATGGATGAAGGGAGATGGAGAGGCAATCTCGGCAGGCAACAGACAACTGATCTGAGACCTGTCTGCCACCTCCTGTATCAAGGGGTCCCATCACCCCTGACTGGGAAGGGCTATTAATAGGTGCCAGATGAGGAGAGGATGGGAGGCCGGAGAAGGAGGGAGACAAGGAGGGAAGAGAGGGGAGAAGAGAGATGGGGGGACAATCGGGCAGAGTTCCGGGACAAATGCAAAATGAGACGTTATGTGGAGGACAAGTTCATTCCTGAGTCACCGAAGTTTCCCCGGCGGTCTAGCTTTTCAAAAAGAGAAGAAAAATGATTCTCTCTTCGTGTATATCAATGGAGATGCACTGATCTCCAACTCTTTGCATATTTGAATAACAAACACGGGTACAACAATATTCTCAGAAGGTTCCTCTCAAGGTCAAGTCTACTCAATTTTAATTCAGCAAGCCTTCCTTCCTTATCTGTCTCTTTTTTATTCAATTTTTGAAAGCAGACGTTTTTTTGTTTTTGTTTTGCGATGTACGTTTCTTCCCCATTGTGTCAGAGCATAAGAAAACTGATGAGCTGAGTCCATGTGTGTCCACCAAGATCGGAAATGGTTTTGCACGCGCACACCTACAAACACACAGCATGCACAAGCGCATAGTGAATTATGCACTGGCTTATATCTGCCTTTTGGGGGGGGGGGGGGGCAGAATAGGCAGGTTCTGAGTTCAACGGAGAATAATTCATTTTCGTTTAGACATGAAGGGATGGATTGAATGGGAGAGTCAGACGATGGAAATGCAGTCCTAGGTGGGAAAATTGACAACAGGTTGCAAAGGAGCTTGTTTTATCTCCCCGGTATATTGAATTCTCTCTTTCTCTTTCTCTCTCTCTCTCTCTCTCTCTCTCTCACTCTCTCTCTCTCTCTCTCTCTCTCTCTCTCTCTCTCGCTCTCTCTCTCTCTCTCTCTCTCACTCTCTCTCTCTCTCTCTCTCTCTCTCTCTCTCTCTCACTCTCTCTCTCGCCTCTGTGTGAACCAGAGGTTGGACATAACCTGCGCTCATTCACCACTACCAGAATCATCCTGGAGCTGAATAACGCCTCCCTGTCTGTCCCTGGTCTCTCCCTGGTCTCTCCCTGGTCTCTCCCTGGTCTCACTCTGGTCTCTCTCTGGTCTCTCTCTGGTCTCTCCTTGGTCTCTCCCTGGTCTCCCTCCGGCCTCTCTCTGGTCTCTCCCTGGTCTCTCCCTGGTCTCACTCTGGTCTCTCTCTGGTCTCTCTCTGGTCTCTCCTTGGTCTCTCCCTGGTCTCCCTCTGGCCTCTCTCTGGTCTCTCCCTGGTCTCCCTCCGGCCTCTCTCTGGTCTCTCCCTGGTTTCTCCCTGGTTTCTCAATGTTCTTTCCTGTCTTGCTGCTCATAATGGAGGGGCAATGGTGGGCACCAGCCATACCTTAAAGTAGAAAAAGCCATATCAGCCGGGGGTTTGTTATCGAGCGTCCATCTCCTTTAGGTAGTACCAGGCTGCAAAGATTGTTACTCTGTGAGCACACACACTTTAAAAAATTGTATTTAACCTTTATTTAACCAGGCAGAATCATTTAAGAACAACATTCTTATTTACAAAGATGGCCTGGCAAAAAGCAAAAGCTTTATGGGGGAGGGGGGAAGGGGGCTATGGAATAAAAATCATTTTAAAAGCACAATGGCACACCATCAAAGCAATACAGACATACAGAAGAAAAAAAACACAAAAGCAACAACAACAAAAAACAAGCAGGTTACACCCATCACACAGACATCACACACACACAAACACACATATCACACAGGTGTGTGTGTGTGGGGGGGGGGAGAAGCCCTGGCGGAGAGGGGGCAGGCCAACCACCCCCCTCTCGTCTGAGGACAACTCTGAGGAAAAGAGGAGGGAGGAAGGGGCGGGGGGGGAGGACGTGGAGAGAGACGGAGAGCGGGAGAGGGAGAAAAGGGGCGGGCCGATTGAGTGCGCGTGTGGCCTGCAGACACTACTAATCTCTTCGAGTTGCAAATGCCACACGGTCTTGACGCTGGGACGTGATAGGGCGCTCGTCTGTCCCTGAACACACACACTGCTGTGTCATGACTGACCCCCCCCCACACACACACACACACACACTCCGATGCATACACATACACGCCGGCAATTGAATGACCACATGACCAATCACTTCTCTTCGGACAGATTACCCTTTTTTCCCCTCCTATACACCATTGTTATACATATTAAGTGTATACAGGAAACTAATAAGGGATATATGTGTGTACATGTGTTTGTGTCCATGTGTGTGTATTTTTCCCAGGGTAGCACGTGAGTTACTCAAGAGGATCCTTCCTCTACTTACCTGACCTTCTGTATGCTACAGCCAACATCACCTGGGGCTGTTACTAACACCACACTCAAACACACACACACTCCACAATTCTGACCTTTCAATCTGCCGCACACCACTTTCAGAACAAGTAGTAGTGTTCCCCTTGAAACAAGCGGCTGCTCTCTCTCTCTCTCTCTCTCTCTCTCTCTCTCTCTCTCTCTCTTTCTTTCTCTCTTTCTAACTCTCTCTCTCTCTCTCTCTCTCTCTCTCTCTCTCTCTCTCTCCTTCTCTCCAGTTTCCTCCCTGCGCCTGAGGCCACTGATGCAAATGCTACAATTGGCCTCGCCGACGTGTTGTTTCTGCTTGGAAGAATCGTTTGGTGAATTGCTCCTCTCTCTCCCTCTCTCTCTCCCTCTCTCCCTCCCTCTCTCCCTCCCTCTCGTGCTCTTTCTCTCTCTCTCTGTCTCGCTCTCATTTCTTTTTCTGGCTTGTTCCAGTCTTTTAGACGTGTTTCTCCCTTGTTCCAACCATTGTTGCATCATGTGTCTCAGTTTGTTTCATATATTAGCTTTCTTTTTTATCTCAAAGTCTTTTTCTGTGGTTGCCACAGTGGGCTCCCTCTGCCCTGCCCTGCCCTCCTTCCCTTACTCCCTCCAGTCTTCCACAGATACAATCATTCTGCTCAGCTTACTTTCGGAGAGAGGGATGTCTTGCTGCACCACGGTTAAATCATCAGCTGGGCTGACACAAGATGACAAATGATGATGTACTGCTAATATTGTAGCATGCAACTGTGTGTGTTTGTGTGTGTGTGTGTGTGTGTGTGTGAGAGAGAGAGAGAGAGAGAGAGAGAGAGAGAGAGAGAGAGAGAGAGAGTGGGAGCATTCGTGTAAGTTTGAGAGTGTGTGAGAGAGAAATAGAGAACAATGGAGAAGACGTTTTGAGATACTGTTGTGTGCCCATTTTCAGCCATTTGTGTTATACAGTTCAACTATGACTTCAACACAAAAGTGTGGCAGGGACTATATCTCTCTACATTGCTTACTCTCTCTGACTTCAAGCAGCCGTTGGTCCACTACAATACATGGATTTACACATTCTCCACCACACTTTTACAGTAACAGCCTCAGGGTCAACTGGGCCCCAGTAGAGAAAATATTTTGCTTTCAACATTAAGAACTCTTAATTTTTAAAGTGCTTGCTTCAACATATACAACTTACTCAAAGTACATTTTATTTCCTTCCTTCCTTCCTTTTCTCTCTCTCTCTCTCCATCTCTCTCTCTCTCTCTCTCTCTCTCTCTCTTTCTCTCTCTCTCTCTCTCTCTCTCTCTCTCTTTCTTTCTCTCTCTCTATCACCCCTCTCCCTCTCTGTCACCCCTCCCCCGCCAAGGGACTTATTCATATTTTGTCTGTCTTCTCAACAAAACCCACCTCTACACATTTCTGTTCTGTTTTCCCTCCTGCTGCTTGTCTTGGTAAATATTTGAGTAGCGTCTTCATGCTCTTAGTGCCGTTTCAGCCACAGAGAGAGAAAGAGGGAGAAAGGGAAGGAGAGAGAGAGAGAGAGACAGAGAGAGAGAGAGAGAGAGAGAGAGGGAGAGAGGGGATGGATGATTCCAGGCTCTTACTTCCTCCTCCCTCCTCCCACCCCCTCTCGTCTCCGCTTCCTTCATCGGCATTCATGTCCCGCACTCTGTGTTCCACTCTCCAATGTTTGCCCTGAGAAAGAGCCGGAAGTGTGAGTCAACAAAACAAAAGAAGTCCCGTTGTTGTCAGCGAACAGGAGTCTTCCGTCTCCTGACTAAAATATTCAGGTGGTCTCTCTCCCTGCACGTTTGTAAAACAATTTAGCAACCCTACCCATCCCCTGTCCTCAAATTGGATTGAATTTGTCTTCTCAATCTTTTGGGATTCTGTAGTGTGCGCGTGTGTCAGCAACAGACTGATAAGTCATTCATCACTCTGTCTCCCGTCTCTCTGCTCCAGTGCTTTCCCACAATCCCCTACACATAAACCATTTCCACGGTGACAGCATGTGAGATAGCCCAATACCCCAGTTCACCTGAGTCAGACACACGCGCAAACGCACACCTTCTCAATGCGTGTGTGACACAGGCTGGGCCGTACCTGATTAACAGAACCCCAGGCTTGCAGCCAGGTGATGGGTGTGACTACGACGCGAAGAAGAATCCTTTCTTCCTCTCACAACTTGTGGTACACACATACACACACAGGTCAGCACATCCACCAGAGAAATTTGCGTTCTCTGCATTTTTCCTCATCCCGTTACCCTTCCTCTCCGGAGCAGTGATCAGCCATATCAAGGTGACCAGGGGCCAAGTCCAAGTGCTCACCTCATGCCTGACCAGGGGCTTGGACAGGAGATAGATCTGATCATGTTTTCATAATGGGGTCCTTTTCGTAGAGGAAGCCGGGGGAGAATATGCAAACCCCACACAGAAAGGCCAGGGAGATATCCCATGCGGGATTCGAACCAAAGACCTTCTTAATGCAAAGCGGCAGTGCAAGGCGACTGTGCCGCCATGCAACTGTACAGCGGAAACGAAATGATCAAGGAGATTTATTCAGCAACAGTGGCTGTTTCTGTAGTTGCCATTCGTCTCTGATTGAAAACCTTCAGGATCAGTTTCGACGGCTGCTTTTGGCAGATGTTGATGAGCTGTTAAAAGGGATGTGTTGAGTTGAATCTCTCTGGAGAAGGCCAAACGTCCTCCTTTAATGAGGCTCGCACATGACAGAGTTACTGTGAGACTGGGTCTCCGCTGAACGTAGCTGTGGAAATCTTCTTGGGAGAGAAAGTGGAAAAGAGAGTGAGAGAGCGCGAGAAATGCCTTTTCCGTGAGGCGTTTGTTGCCCGAAGGTTGATTTGCTGTCACGTGGCCTCTCCGTTGTCGAGTGTTTGTCGCCACATCGCCGTGTGACTCCAGCCACACTTTCTCGGTGTCGGCTGATAGGAAACAAGCTCCCCCCCCCTCCGTTCTTTATTGTGCTTCTATTCTCGCTCTCTCTCTACGACGCCTGGTACCGAGGCTGCAACACTCATGCGCTTGTCAGCGCACCCCCCTCCCCATACAGACACACACACACACACAGGGATCAGTACTTGTGCTTTGGGAATATAGCACAGTGAATATAATCCAGGTGCACTATACTGGGTCACCTAACAACAAGCTTGTGTCCAAGCCTTTGAAGCCAAAACAGATGCAGCAGCAGTTTTCTGAAACATGTCTCCTTCCAAGTATGTCTATAGAGGCTCTGTTATGCATACAAATATTTCTGAAATTGCTCTGTACTCTTTTATTGTTATTTAATCAACAAGTGTGTGTACGTGTGTGTATGTGGGGGGGGGGGGCTCCTGTATGTGGTTGTGTGGTGGTTAAAGTTGTTTGCGTGCACACGTATTTGTCTCTGTGTTGCTGGTGTTTATCGACGCTCCTGGAACATCCAGTCCAACTTCACTTTTTTCTCATTTGTCAACATGTAGGGCCCCCATCTACCCCTCCCCCCCAGCCCCCCCCCCCCCCCCAGCCCAGCCCAACCCCCCCCCCCCCCATGCGTCTATTTGGAGAACCTGGTGAAGTGTGTGAAGATCTTCAACGTTTCCTCTCGTCTTCTGTCAGACAAGTTGACGAAATGCAATCTTTGACTGGCGACACAATGTCAACGACTTCCACACAGGCAAATTGCATTCTTGCATTGTCTCCCTGACGTTTCTGCTGTGATAACCGTCTGTCGAGCAAGGTCAAATAACTCAATCCTATTTCTTTTTACTTCCGATGAAGGACAAATTCTGTATATTTTTGTGGCAAGTTTTCCCCATATTTGGTCTCTTTCAAGGACACGTCCACATGGACGCTTATGAATATAGACGGTTTCTGAGAGGAGACCGAGAGTAGAAAGGTCAGAGTTCACATGCTCAGAGCAGAGATCAGAACGAAAGTTGAGGTAAAAGGAAAGAAAATGGAGGGGGGAGGGGTGGGAGGGAGGAATGGGGGGGGGAACAGAAGGCCAGACAGAGGCTGGTTTGTCCTCAGCATCCCCCCCTCCCAAACCCCCCACTTGCCCCACCAGCCTCCACCTCCATCTGTGGTTGTCTCCCCCTCTCCTCTTCTTCTCGTGGTTCTCTGTGCAGAGGTGTGTGTGTGTGTCGTAGTGGTGGTGGGGGGGGCTAAGGGTGCTGGTTCAAGGTGCATGGAGTCCCTCCTAAGCCATAGGGAGATAAGGATCTCACCAATCACAACTTATCACCTCGCAGTCCCCGACTCAAGGTGCTCTCTGTGTCCCCTCTTCTCATCTCTTTAACCCCCCCCCCCCCCTCCCTTCTCTCTCCCTCTCCTCCTTCAAGACAAGTTGTCTGCCAAGTCGATACCAGCCTGGCGTGATTTTCATTTAGTTAGGGTGTTTGTAGGCAAGGATGGAAGGTCATTCAGAGAGATAAGTGTGCACTTGAATCTGTCTTCGATCTGTTCACTTCAGATTGTTTTTGTGTTTTTTTGTTGTACCCTCAAGTTAGATCCATTATTCATTTCCCTCACTCCCTCCTTCTCTCCTTTCTCTCTCTCTTTTGCTCTCCTTCTCCCACTCCTCTCTCTCTCTCTCTATCTCTCTCTCTGTCTCTCTCTCTTTCTATCTGCGTGGTCATGTGGGTCAATGGCTGGCTGACAAAAGAGTGAACTTGTGTCTGTGCATCTCCATGGATCTTCATCGCCTTTGGTCTTCCGGAAGGGAATCTTGCTGTGGACACTGTGGGAGGCTGAGGGGAAGAGGTGAGGCCGAGGAGGAGTGAGGTGAGGAAGAAAATAGAGAGGAAGGAAAGAGAAGTCAAAGTTTGGAAGTTGAAGAGACTGTCTGTCGGTGTAGGTATGGCTGTGGCTGAGAGCGAGGGAGTGAGAGCCAGAGAGAGAGAGAGAGAGAGAGAGAGAGAGAGAGAGAGAGAGAGAGAGAGAGAGAGAGAGAGAGAGAGAGAGAGAGAGAGAGAGAGAGAGAGACAAAGATAAATCGAATGAAAGAAAAAGACAATACTATGCGTAATTGTGTGTGAGAGACAGAGAGAGAGTGAGAGGAGAAAAAAGAGAAGAAAAAGGCGACTTCATGCAAACCTTGTGCGCATTCGTGCCTCAGTGATGCATCCCATAATTTCCCCCCATAATTCTCCCACACACTTTACCAGCCTATCAGTAAGCTATGCCTCCTCTTTATTGCCTCCTAATGTTCCGAGTAATCATAAAAAACGACGGCACAAGTTTCTACCTCTGCTTAAGTACCCAAACCCCGCGTCGGGGGGGTTGCACAAAGTACACAAAGCGTTTGGCTTCAGGAAGACTTCTGACGAATGGCTGTAAATAAGGCTATTTAGGTGTAAGTGCTGTGTTTAATCATTCAGAGGGCTGTACTCATATCCCTCTATTCTCCTCAAAACACACACACACACCCTACCACCCCCACTACCACAACGAGCGCCATTCAAACCAACTCAAATGTGTGCAAATGTGATGTCTCCCATAGGCCCTTAGGCTCGATCTGAGAGGCAGATGTCCTGTGTTGGCCCACTGGCTCTGGTACCGGATAGAGAGCCCGAGCTCGAGGCTATGGACACACAAAATTGTCAAACAGACTCAAAGTTACACAGGGAAGCTTGAGGAGATGTAGAACGCCACGAGCGGGCGTGAGGCCATCTGAGGGGAGACGGATATGAGGTCATAAGGAGTGCGGCTCGAGACGCAAGACATGAAGACATCAAAAAAGCGAATAGTTACAAACACAATATAGGCATCATGTCGGTAATGTCAAATGGGTGAACAGGTTTTTTGCTTCCCTCAGGAGGCTTATGTCAAAGTATTCATATCCCCCCCCCCCTTCTTCCCTCTGTGAAGTTCATTGTGTTGCCTCCTGGTATATAATGCGCTATATAAATAAAGTTTGATTGATTGAAGTGAATGAACTGTTCTTCCTTGACAACATGTAGGGGACTGGCTGGCAGCCACATCAGGGTGGTGTGTGTGTCTGTGGGGACTAGCCTCATCTGTCTACCATGTCACCTTTGGACCTTTCCAGGAAGTGGCCTGTTTTCAAACTAGGTCAAAAGAGGACTCGCAATTTGTGGCGACTCCAACACCCCCTCAGGCCCCCAAGGACTATGCTTCCAGCCAATCAGGTCAGGATCCCGTGGCGGAAGTGGCTGTGCTAATTGGTTGTTCGAGGTGATCAGATCAGCTGGAGGTGTCAGAGTCGTCAGGCCGGAACAGGCAGGCTGGGGCCCAGTGACACCGTGAGAGATGGCTGTTCTGGGGTCGGGGGAGGGAGGAGGAGGGCCAAAGAGGGCCTCTCTCTCTCGCAATCTCTCTCTCTCTCTTCCTCTCTCTGTCTTTCTCTCTTCCTCTCTCTCTTCCTCTCTCCGTGTGTCTCTCTATCTCTCTCTCTCTCTATCTCTCTCTCTTCCTCTCTCTATCTCTCTCTCTCTATCTCTCTCTTCCTCTCTCTGTCTTTCTCTCTTCTTCTCTCTCTCCCTCGCTCCCTCTTTCTATCTTTCTCTATCTCTGCTTCCCTTTCTATCTTGCGCTCTCTCTTTTTTCTCTCTCCCCGCCTCTCCCAAACATACACACACACAGCAGATATGGAAAGTATATATATGGGTTCATAAGTGTGTGCATTGCAACAACAGCATTACAATTCCCCAGTGGAAATCATGCAGCTCTAAAGCATTGAAAGTGTTGTAGCACTGTGAGCAGTTTGAGCATGCAGACATCAAAAGAACTGTTTAGAACAGCGACGAGGGAATCGTATAATAGTACGAGCCTTTCAAAATAACATGCACCCTCAAACACACAAGCAGTATGCTGCACACACAAACATGGAATGTACTGTCCTGTGTTGATACACATACACACACACCATGAGCATAGTGCAGACCCACCCACACACACAGAATACCATAGAAACACACACACACACACACACACACACACACACACTGTCTCAGCATGTTTCTACTCAGTAGTGCTTCTCATTAAGGGTTATCATATGCAGACACTGGGCAGAGACAGAAGGGCAGAAAGAGTGTGTCTCTCCAGCCTGGGGCCGGTAATGACTAAACCACAGGGGTGGGATCACACACACACACACACACACACACACTCAAACACACACACTCACACAGTATAGGATTTTCAGATGGCAGGCTACAGTCCTGTCTGGGCCCAGGGGAGGCCCCTGAAGTGTAACCTGCTCTCTAATTGTTTTCTTCTGCAGTTGCCGTAGAGTTTCCCAGGACTCCGTGAGCAGCCCCGTGTCTGACACCTGCTGGTCAGTAAGGGAACTGCTGCTTAATGCGCACCGCCACCCCGCAGCGTTCTCAAAACGGTTACTGTAATACAATTATTCTTGTACAAAAGTTAAAACTATAATAAATCTTCATGCGGCCCCCACCCCCGACACACACAAAAACAATAATTATATTATTGCTTTTGCGGACCAACAGAGAACCATTGCCTGGGGCGAAATTGTTTTCTGCGACTGTTTTGTTTTGCTCGGCGAGACATAAATGGTGTTCTCAATGAATCCATCAGCAGTTATTGAATTATGAGGAGCACGCTTCTTCCACTCGTCGGGATCGCCCTTGGAATAAATCAGGAAGTGGAAAAAGAGAGGAGGGCCGCCCAACGTCCCCATCTGACACATCTGTCGGGTCAAACACTCATTAGCAAATGTTGTCAATAATTATGGGGAGCGCTGGGTTTGGGTCAACCAGTGCAGGGAAACACAGGGGCACGTATCATAGGCCCAACTGCCAACTGCTAGTCGATTCGAAATGTGCATTCAAATACTTTAAAGCACAGTCACTGGTCGATGTTAGTGATCCGAGTTTTCGCAAAATCAAAGTAAGCTCTCAAATCGTTATGATTAAAATTGTGTAATGTCACTGCAGTTTGTATTGAACGACGAATCTAGGCCTACATTCGATTAATTGGTATAACACTCTAATTTAACCCTCTAATAATTAGAGAATCTTTTCAAGGCATTGTGGAAAGGTTAGCTGATGTTAAAAGCATTCCAAGATGAGAAAGAGAGGCCATTTAGTTGAGTAGGAGTAAAAGTAATTCAAGCCTGTCCACTCTGTCTAATCTAAAAAGAAGTCTGCTGACTAGTATGATTGAAACGGGCGGAACTCCTGTGTCAGAACTAGATCAATTTGGTGAACTTTTTGGAAGGATCTTGCTCTTGTTTTTTGGGGGGGGCACATTAATGTTTAGTTGGACTCTTTTTAGATGCACTCTGTGTGTGGCAGGGTTCCACAATGGGTCAGAGTTTTGGCAAGCAGCCCTGGACCCTGA
The DNA here is from genome assembly GCF_054491055.1 of Hypomesus nipponensis. NCBI lineage: Eukaryota > Metazoa > Chordata > Actinopteri > Osmeriformes > Osmeridae > Hypomesus > Hypomesus nipponensis. The sequence continues at coordinate 11,765,388 of NC_140367.1, forward strand.
AATGAACACACTGTCAGCAAACTGGTTTGCCCTTCCACCTCTCCTTAACTAACTCTGAATGTGTGTGTGCGTGTGTGTGTGTGTGTGTGTGTGTGTGTGTGTGTGTGTGTGTGTGAAAGAGAGAGAGAGTGAGAGTGAGAGTGTGTGTGTGTGTGTGTGTGTGTGTGTGTGTGTGTGTGTGTGTGTGTGTGTGTGAGAGAGAGAGAGAAAGAGAGAATGTGTGTGTGTGTGTGTGGAATGATCATCCCTGTCTGTGATTAAAAACAAGCTGCTGTGCAGAGGAAAGTTTGCCTCCTTGTCATCTGTCCAATGAATCTCTTTCCCTTACCCAGTCTCTCTCTCTCTTCCTCGCTCTTTCTCTCTTTCCTTCTTTCTTTCGATTCACATGGCACGTGAATGGCATTTTATTGGCACGTTAAAAATATTGCCAATATTCCAAAGCAAACAGACGGTATCAAAATAAAAACAATAACCTGCATCATCACACAATGAGTCAGAAAAACAAAAGAAAAAAACATCGTTATGCCCGTCTTCTCTCCTTTGTCTCCTTTTTCTCCTTCTTATTCGTGTCTCTCTTTCACTTCTCTCTCTCTACAAACATGGCCATACTGTACCCCTATGCTTCTTTCATCCTCTCTCTTCATCACACCTCTCTCTCCTTCTCTACCTTCCTCTCTCTTCTCTCTCTCTCTCTCTCTCTCTCTCTCTCTCTCTCTCTCTCTCTCTCTCTCTCTCTCTCTCTCTCTCTCTCTCTCTCTCTCTCTCTCTCTCTCTCTCTCTCTCTCTCTCTCTCTCTCTCTCTCTCTCTCTCTCTCTCTCTCTCTTCTCTATCTCTCTCTCTCTCTCTCTCTCTCTCTCTCTCTCTCTCTCTCTCTCTCTCTCTCTCTCTCTCTCTCTCTCTCTCTCTCTCTCTCTCGCTCTCTTCTCTCTCACACTCTCTCTTCTATCTGTGACACAGTTCCAGGCCTGGGCTGAGTGGAGAGCACCTTGGGTCTGCTGTGTAATGGACACAATCTGGGAGTGATGGGCTTTTTATGAGGGAGCACCAGCCAGGTAACAGTGAAGAGACAGAGATATTGCTGTGCTGGAGCGATCCCAGCTGTAATTCCCCTGCCCATAACAGAGGCTACCTTTGAGTGAGCACACACACCCGCTCTCCCTCTCTCAATCTCTCTTGTGCACACACCCACACACACACCCACACACCCACACACCCACACACCCACACACACTCCCAGATTGGCTGCGGTCTCCAGGATTTTCAAATGCAGCTCACGTGTGCCACTCAGTGGTTGAATCGACCCGATGGCGTTGGTTTGTATCATGGATACTGATCTGAGGCCAGTTTGGGATGTTCACTCTTCAGTGGCCATGTTCAGAATTTGGGGAGGGGAGGGAGATTCTGATCGCAAATCTGTTCCTAATATCAACATCTACACAATAGAGGCGAATGCTGCAGACTGGTTTTAGTTTTAACCATACCAGCATTGTGTGTGTGTGTGTGTGTGTGTTATTCCAATGGCTGATTTGTGTGGACAGTAATATATGGACTTATCTCTCAGTAGTTGGGATAGATATCCCTCTCCATCACTCCCCACGTCTACTCGACTTACACACACAATCTCTCCTGTTGGCTTTTTCTACCACTTTGCGGCTTTTTTCCTACCCACACACACAAACACACACACACACACACACACACATACATACACTGTTGAGATGGGGCACCACCAGCAAGTATAAAGATGGCGGCAAGCAGGCGCAAAGAAAGCAATTAGACCGCAAGAGACAAAAAAAAGAAAGAGACTTTGTTAGACATTAAACTGTAATAAGATCGACGTGTCCCGATGTGTAGCACAGTCTTTATTTCATTGTGGATAGAGCTTTGTATTTTATTGATATTTTTCGAGTGAACTTTTTCCAAACCCTCGGTTGTAATTTAGGTTAGTGCATTGGGTTCCAGTAATGGTCCCGTTTGTGATGTTGATGGTGCGTTCATAGGCAGGACACATCTTCTGACTTTAACTAAACATCTTCTGTATATGCCGTCAAGAACTGGTTTACGCTCTCTGCCTAGACCAAACTGAAAACATTTGGTGACTATCACCGGCGTCTATTTTAACCTTCAGGTCTGCTCTCAGGACTTATCTATTTGAATGTTCCTTTGCATTATGTCCTGTTTTATCTTTGATTTCTCCACTTTCTCGATATTGTCCGTGCTTTATTTTTCTGCAATGATTATTTTCCCTTCTGTACTGCACTTTGGTCAAGCTTGGTTGTTTTTAAACATGCTCTATAAATAAATATTGATTGATTTATTGATGGACTGTGTAAACCCCTAAAGCCATAATATAATTATTATTATTACCATGTCAAAATTGTTGTCACTGACTGGCCCAGCTCACCCACTGCATCAATGGTGCAGGACAGCATGTTTACAATTTTCGGGTAGTTGTTTGTTTGAAGGTGTGTGTTAAGGTGTTGTTTTACATAACCGTAGACTCATATTGGTCTGAAATCGCCTGAGGATTTTTCTTGATTTTTTTTGCAATGATTTTCTGTGTCTAGGCGCCTCGGGGAGCCTCAGAAATACAGCCATAACTAAGCAGTTGATGATGGTGTTGATCTTATTAATATTCTAGTCAGTAATGTATGGTGTTCTGGGACTAGACGTCAGTACGTACACAGCAGAATAAGAGGAAGTTAGAGAGGACATTAGAGATATCTACAGATCTGTGGGTCTGTTGATTAGAGCGTAGGTGTATCTCTGTGTGTGTGTGTTGGAAGATAGGTGTATCTCTGTGTGTGTGTGTGTTGGAGGATAGGTGTATCTCTGTGTGTGTGTGTGTTGGAGGATAGGTGTATCTCTGTGTGTGTGTGTGTGTGTGTTGGAAGATAGGTGTATCTATGTGTGTGTGTGTTGGAGGATAGGTGTATCTGTGTGTGTGTGTGTTGGAAGATAGGTGTATCTATGTGTGTGTGTGTTGGAGGATAGGTGTATCTGTGTGTGTGTCTCCATTTGAGCATACGTGGGTTCACTATAATTTAAAGATACCACCTCATTTTTATTTAGCCGTGAGCATTAGACCATATCCCAATTTGTCTTCCGTTCAAACATGTTGGCTTTGAGCTAGGATAAATCTGTTACATTGCCAGAACAGAGTTCTGGTGAAGTGTGTTTGTGTCTCTGTTGTTGTTAGGATAGCTTGGTCCCTATTTTAATTGTTATACTTTATAAGGTGCCAAACCCTGGAATTCGTCAGCTATTCATGTTTTTACATGTTTCAGTTGAGAGGTTTTAGCCTGGGGTCTTGATTCTTTGCAGTCCTACTGGACCACACCTTCTCATGAAACTGTAGTTTACAGTTTGACCACATGGTGAAGCTGTCAGAAAGGAAACTCAAAAACTTTGAAAGCTGCCCCAGAGTTTCCATACTCGTGACATAGCTTCTCCTACACATTCATTACACATATTGGACTGTCAAGACTTGCTGTGATATATTTCCAGTATTTTCCAGAACAAAATTATATTTCTCCAGATAATGGAGTCAGGCGGCTGTGCGGTAGAGCATCGGGCTGGTAATCCGAAGGTTGCCAGTTCGATTCCCGGCCAGTGCACATGATGTTGTGTCCTTGGGCAAGGCACTTCACCCTACTTGCCTTCTAAAGTTAAACGAGAATGTCCCTGTACTTACTGTAAGTCGCTCTGGATAAGAGCGTCTGCTAAATGACTAAATGTAAATAATACAGACCAGGGGCGATTCTAGGATCAGACCTTTAGGGGTGCTCAGCCCCCAATGAGAATGTGAACAAATTATAACATTCTAAAGTTAAACGCATGAATCCGGTGCACTTTGAGAGCAAAATTAAGAGGCTAGATCTATGTAGAATAGGTGCTTTTGTAAACAATGTAATGTTCTTTTAACCATAACGATTTTTTGTACAGCATACATCATAAAAAACAAACGGGATTACCTGTGTTAAACTACTTTAAAAAGCAAAAGTCAAAAGCATACTTTCTAAAAGCTAGCAAACATCCAATAGACATCATTTCTAATATAGTATTAAAATAGTTTCTACTGATGATTTAAGATGGGTCTGTAAATCTCTCCCCACTCTGCCTCTGATTGGCTGTGAGGTTTAGGCATTAGGAGTGACGATTGGTTCCAGAGCCAGTTGCAAAGTTGGGAAGCATGGGTAAAATGTTGTGTTGGCCACGGCCACACCCCGCCACGACCCCTCTCCCCCACCCCCCCCCCAAAAAAATCGGATATGCACGAATCATGTAAATTACCCATTTTGGTTTCAAAAAGGTGAATTTCACCTAAAGATGAGGAGTTTGCATGCCTGTAATAAATTCCTGATTTCACTGGAAAACAATTAATACATTTATGTATTATTATGCAAAATATTGAATGAATGAAAAAACTAAGAATGTCCCTTTCTTTATGAACTACCAGCATCAAATGATAATAAACAATAATAATTTATATTTTTTATTGTTATTATTTGTGGTGCTGAGATTACATTTAGGGGTGATTGAGCAAGTCACCACTGAAACGTCTACACCACAGACGTTAATGACAGAGCCGGGGTAGTGTTATTATTAAGTTATTTGTTGTTGTTGTTGCCAATGTTTAAACAAAACCTACTCCCTAAATGTGCGTGTTCACGTATGTGAATCTGATCAATTGGCTCAAATGTTCTAAATGGTCACCAGGTGGGACTGTTGTGCTGAGAATGTGTTTGGGCTTCTCCGTTTTTGTTGCTGGGGATGTTTAAAGAAACACAAATCTAAGACACAATCTGCTGCTTTGATTCACCTATCAATCATTCCACTGTTTCTTCACTACCATTGTCACAGACATGCAACTGGATAGGGTCATTCATCATTCAAATAAAAAAATGATGAGCTAATATTGCAAAGGGAATATGAGTGGGTAAATAATTAAGTTCAGCCAAAGTCTAAAAAACAGAGCTTACCCAGATAAAGAGATTTAATAAATGAAATTGATGAATTTGGATGGTCGTATAATTCATTGTGACATGGTGCCAGTAGAGACACCCATGAAATCTTCATGGTCTTTCCATGTACAGCCTTCTCATGCTCCAGTAAACCCATCCTTAAGATGCTACATGTGTGTGTGTGTGTGTGTGTGTGTGTGTGTGTGTGTGTGTGCCCAGCATTTACGTGTGTGTGACCAGCACTGATGTATGTCATTACACCTGTGTCTATATGTGTGACCAGAATGAATGTATATTTGTGCATGCATTGTCTGTGTGTGTGTGTGTGTGTGTGTGTGTGTGCGTGTGCGTGTGCGTGTGTGGGTGTGCACCCACACGCGTGTCTGCTTGCTTGCCTGCCTGCATTTTCGTGTAGCATTGCGTGCACTTGTGTGAGATATTCTCTCTTATCTTCCAGCCCACATGCAGCCGTTGCTTGGATGAACAATCCTCTGTGGACCATACATACGATAGACATGTTAATTGGATGTAGTGTGTCTGTAATCCACCTGGCTTTCAAATCTAGACACTAAACAACTTCTCAAGGTCACATTGCAACAAAGACTTGGATGGATCTTCTTTCCATTAGTCTTGCCTGGCTCCCCTCTCCATTAGTCTTGCCTGGCTCCCCAGTCCTCCCCTGGTAAGACTTGGCCCAAACCTCACATCTCCCTGATCTTGAAGGTTGCTGGATCGCTGTGTGCTGTCACTGCCAACTCACCCTGCTCCTCCAAATCTCAACATCTGCTTCTGGTTTCAGACACACCGGTGCCAATGCCAACTTTTCTGTTTATTATGTGTTTGTGTGTGTGTGTGTGTTTGTGTGTTGGACAAACTATGTGTGTGGTCTATGGGCAGCTATATGATTTGTGCATTTCAGTGACCTTGGATGGATATCAATATCGATGCAGGGGCCATACTGATGTATTCACATCATCAACGGACTGCTTTATCAGGATCCAAACATCAACCAACTGTTATGCTTTTAACCAGAGCCATAGCTAGCTGTGACAGCTTTTCACAATGTGTAATCTATAACAAATCTCGTCTTCCTACCCTTTTTTAGGAGCTCAAAAAACAGCATGTTGTAGCTTGTCTGTCTCCTCGAAACCTTCTTTTAGGCTTCTGCACAAGCCAGTTACAACAGCTGTTTTGAAAAGGATGTTTACTAGCCTAGATCACATATCACAACAGAAAAATCAAAGAGAAGAAGATAAAATTATTCAATAGAACAGTCCCATCTTTAATTACACATTGTAGCACATTATTACACATGGGTAACATCTTTATCGTCATGTTGCTATCTTTAGGCTATATCTTCGTTTATAGGGGATGTCACACGTGCCCCAGAGGAAATACGTCCGGTAGGCTAGTTGTTAAATGGTGCATTCTATAGCTACTGCAGTTTCACACCCTGACTCGTGTTATAGGCTACCGGAGAAACGTAATCACATTAGTTTTAGCTGGATATTCTTCCGTCATCGTGTCCTGTAGAGAGAAGGGGTGTCAGCCAGGTCGATTGCGATATCGCTGTGCATAATCAGCCGTGGTAATATATTTATTATCGCGTCGGGCGTGGTTGACTGCCAGCGGCGGTATAACCTAGTCTGCAGGCAGAGTCTGATAGATGAGGAGTGACAGATCAGGGTTAGCCGCCAGGGGAGTCCATTTTCCTCCCCAGTCCTTTCGAAGACGCCCAGCCCACCGCGGAGCTCCAACGGAGCAAGTGTGGAGCGATAGAGAGTCGGTCAGAGCCGCGCCTCCTTCTCTGTTCTCTGTGCCACGGACAGCATCGCACAGCCTCCCTCCCTTCCTCCGCTCCGAAGCGACCCAGCCCACAACCCTCACTGACAGAAGAGGGGCTGCTTGGCCGCAACTCAGGTTTGCAGTGAACGGAGAGGCTATGCAACAGTATCGTAGTGGCGGTCAAATTAGTTTCCATGCGGCGTGCTAATGTTGGATACAGACTTGGATGGGCCATCCCTTTTCATAAAACACAGCATTTACTTTCGGATTGGGACCAAACCGCGGAGGTGGAGACCAACAGCTGATTTGCAGTGTGGAGCGCCTCAAAACCTAAGCGCCTGCATACTGTAGCCTACATGCATTTGAATATGAGCTACAAGTTTGCAAATCAAATGCAACGTTCGCGATTGTCCTTGGTGCTGTAAGTTATCTGTTTATGCCAGTATGGGTGTAGGCTGAAAATGAGTTTTACTTAAAGCAGACTATGGCTTTCTGAGGATATATCTAGGCTATATATTGCGCCAAATAATCTGAACCATGCGGATTTTGCTGCTAAGGACGTTGTTTGTGATATTGGGGAATGTACAGGTTATATCTCTGAAAAACAATGGCGATATACGAACTAAAGACACGGCTGGGGGGTACGCCAACAATACATACAGGACCGCTCAGTCGATCATCAGAGATGGCCTCCCAAACAAAGCCCGCGAGCGCGCTCTCTCCGGCTTGGACGCCACAGGTGCGTCTTCAAGAGAGAGGCTCCAATCCTTGTTAGACAGCTTTAATTCAACTTATGCGAAAATTACACGGACATCAATGTTTGGAGCGAGACGGACGGTATACAAACATCACTCCAACAAGACAGTAACACCGGTAGATTTCGTGGAGACTCCACGCAGGGACTCCCATCACAGCAAAAGGAGAAAGTTGAATAGTGAGATTCCCGCTACTATGGGGACGCCTGGTCGATACAATGCCGCTAAGCCCCATTCAATTGGCTTGCGAGAGGAACAAAGTGAGAGCGACCGACGCAAAAGAGGCACAAAAGACGAAAAGAAAGCGCTTAAAAGGAGTAGAAAAAGATTCAACAAAAGCTCAATGGCTTTAACACAGACTCCAACAGACGCGATGGGCGCCCCTCTTTCACCATGGGAACCGTTGCCCAAGCCTGTAGCACTTACCTCAACCGATCTCCCTCTCGACTTCTTCACGAGAAGAAATGAACTTTTTACTTTTAGAGAGGAGAACCCATGGGACGCGACGCCAATGACGCCTCCAAACACCCAGGATTTTGGAAACGAAATCAAAAACCCTTTTTATCCAGTGACCAGTGAAACATATGGCGCATACGCAATCACGTGCATTTCAGCCATCATTTTTTTGGCTGGTATAGCGGGGAACATTGCTATTCTCTGTATTGTTTGTCAAAACTACTACATGAAAAGCATCTCCAACTCTCTCTTAGCTAACCTGGCCGTCTGGGATTTTGCTCTCATCTTCTTCTGCTTGCCCCTGGTGATTTTCCACGAACTGACCAAGTCTTGGCTTCTAGGAGAGTTCACCTGTAAAGTCGTCCCTTATGTTGAGGTAGCCAACAATATAATTCTCTTCTATTCTCTTCTATAATGCATCTTTCCTATTTTGAAGCACTTCTGTATCATATTTACAGATCTACATGAATACAGTACTGGTAGGCCTATACGTGTGGTTATAATGTGGTCATAACACTATTTAGATTAGTTCATCATAACGGAGAAAGTCATTGTTCCTGTCAAGATACTGTGTCAGTGTAACAACACAGCATTTGAAACTGGAAAACATCACTTTCCGGCACACACACACACACAGCTCATTAATTCTGATATGAGAAACAACACCCTCAATTCTTGACTGAGCTGAAGCTTGAGTTTGATTAACTGTTGTTTCACAAAATAAGCCATGGAGGAAGGCACGCTTCACCAAAGGTGATTGCCTGAACTAGGATTGCTGGAACATACCGGGTTGGTCCATAAGTACAAATTATACTTGTACTGAGCTCTATATGTTGCTAAACAACTCTCAGAGGACATGTTAAAATCAGACAAAACCTTTTGTTTGTTTGTTTTTTGACAAAATCTTACCTATTGTACCTTTAATGAGCACATCCATAGCACAGTGGTCAGATCTCTCTCTTATAACCAAACACAGACAGGCTTGCACAGGCATCCACCAGTCCTCCTGCAGGTGCTCCTCAGTATCGGGGAGTTGTGGAGTCATTGTGACAAGGCCAGTGTCAGATTCACACAGCACCTTACTCTATTGTGCTTGTGGGGTGGTAGTGAAACTGCCTCCATATTAGGTTGCCTTCAAGAGAGGTAGGACTGCTGAAGACTGCACTCGTGTTGGAAAAGAAAGGCTCTGAGGCATAGACTATCTGGCTGCTGTGTGTGTGTGTGTGTGTGTGTATGTATGTGTGTGTGTTAGGGAGAAGGGAGGCACAAAGAGGGAGTGAGAATTTGTAAGACTGCTGACATACAGTTTTGCATCAAGGCCCTCATGTTGCGGGTCAGTCTTTTGGAGACTGGGCATCACGTGTGTGTGTGTGTGTGTGTGTTCTTAGTTGTGGGCTCAACATTGATCCACTGTGACTGAATTTGGGTTAAGTGGAGGGTAAAGTCGGACTGCGGGCGCTGTGTGTGCATGTGTGAGGACACTCAATGGGGAAAGGGGGCAGCCTCGGGCAGCATCACTCGCAGCCTGATCACGCACGCGAACACTCCCCCCCCCCTTACACACACACACACACACACACACACACAAGACACCATCAGACAGGCCCACATGCACACATCAACAAGCGTAAGCAGACATGCTGTGAGCTCTCTATGTCTCTATTTCTTTCTCTCATGCACGCACGCACGCACACGTTCTCCCCCCGTCCACAACCCAAGAGTAGACCCTAGCCCCACGTAAAACAAGCCATCTGACACAGAGAGCAATACAGCCTCAGACGACTCATCTCTCCACAACGAGAGCTGACGACCACGTGAAAACGATATCTTCAGTGCCATATCAGATCATTCCTTTATATAAAAAACGTGTTTGACTTCCCCGTGTTGTGGTTCTCCGAGGCCGATGGGATTTGAACAGACCCCAGCCCGGTGGATATCACTTTAGGTTTGAGAGGGAACGGTGAGCGCGAGATAGACGGATGGATGGGGTCTCCCCAGCCCGTCCGAGGTGGAGAGCGGGCTGAGATTGGGCTGTCTGCACACAGATAAACTCATCTTGGTCTGCTGTGGGGGAATAAGTCCTATTGGGAGGTTAGAGGTGGAACACGGCATTGTGCAGAGATTGGTGGTAATAGCTCGACATACATCCGCTACACGGATTCACACACACGCGCACACACACACCCCGAATCGCGTACACGGGCTCAAGCACCATTATGCGCAGGCACGTTACTCCCGTGCACACACAGACTTAATTATACATGCATGTCAGACAGCACCCACATGCGAGCACACTCTTGGTATCCTCACACACACACACACACACACGCTGATTCCAGATGGGTGGGATGGCCAGCCCACCACTGATCATTGCCCTCGGCCATCCAAGCTCAGTGCGATGAAACCCAATCTACAGAGAGAAGGCCCCCACACACACACACACACACACATACACACACCCAGAGCAGATCATCTGCCCTCACTATTACTCAAGCTGTCTAATGGGCACAGACACGATAGTTAATTGGAAGATATGTAAATTATTCAGTGTATATAATTAGGCCTACTACATAATGGATGTAAGCTGATAATTATCCTATTCAGCTCTTTGTTGGAAGATGAGTGGCTGTTGTTTTGCCTGAAACCTCACAAATAACATCACAACGCAAAAATTCTGTTTCGGAAAACATTTACAAAACAAGTCTGCGCGTTCCAGAATGGTTTTGTTCTGAAGTGTATGTATTTAATTTCATTAAATAATGGCATATCAGTGTGACAGGGCCTGTAATCTAGAAAATAGCTCATTGACTACAGGTTATCTCAGCAACACATTGAGAATATAAGAAAACTCAGAATAGGCATAGTTTGTCGTCTATCAGAGAATGGAAGGATCTTACATCTTTTAATCTCAAAAACGGTGTCATACTGCGTTGGAAAGAGCCAGCCAGGTGTTATACCAATGTGTGTAATGGCGGTCTAAACATGAATGAGGAGAGTGTGGAGGCCCTGCTTCTGTCTCTGTGATTGGCCCATCTATGTGCCTGTTGTTGTGCCTGAATGATGACTCTGTGACAGCATCTCCTACCAAAGACTTATGGTCTTGGCTGGAACACACACAAACATAATATAACAATAATAGCCTCCATCTCCTCTAGCCCATTTCCCCAGTGTGTGTGTGTGTGTGGGTGCGTGTGCGTGTGCGTGTGTGTGCATGCGTGTCTGTCGAATGCTAGGCTAGCCCCATTTGTCAACAGATAAGTGTCATTATCCTGACAGTGGCTCTGCATCCAAGATGGCCAATGTGGGCCTCGCCTGTCATCTGGTTTCCCAATTACTGACATGGGGTCTGCGCTTCACTGGCAGACAGGAAATCAGGAAATGAATGGGTCATTGGTAAAGCCAGCAGCAGGGAGCCTGTCTATCACCTGTAGTAAAACTGACACCAGACACTAGCAGCTGAAACGGGAATACAGCTAATGGCTAACAAGACATGGGTTGGGCTCACATAGTCTTATGGACATTGTTTTCCCTCGTGTGACACACACACACACTCACATCCAGGCCGAGCTCTATTATTGTTGTACAAATCTGCACTTGTTGTGTTTCTGCTTCAACTCTGCAGTCCCCGGGAGAAGGGATCAAAGTCCGTTGCCTGTGGTGTTGAATGCCACAGCAGCCCACACTGTGTGTGTTTGTGTGTGTGTGACAGTCACTAGACTCAGCGGCATTTCAGCTCTGCGTTAGAGCTATTGAATATTCAGCACATTTGCACCTGGGTGTGCTATGGTGGACGTAGATCTTACATCCTAGATGCAAAAGGGTGGACTGGCAGAGGGCCAGACAAACGAGCAGGCAGGCAGATAAACATGCGGGCAGACAGATAGACGTTTGACATGTTAACAAGCCTGTAGGCCCGTCGACAGATGGACATGCTGACAGAAAGTGACATCATTTGAATTTGAATGTTCCACAACATTGTGTTCTGTCTTTGTTACGGTAAGAAAAACAAATGGAGGCAGTCACAGGATTTTGGCACATTGCCGGTGGTTCTGTTGCCATAGTAATGTACTCTTAGAAAGATATACCGTAGGAAGGAAAACAGTTAAAACGGATTTTTTTCCGGCAAAGACATGAGAGATTGTGTTAAAATAAGAGTGTCAGATCGGATCTGTTACAGTAAACCAGTCTATGGAAGACATGGCTTGCGTGACCTCCTGTATAGTGTCTGGCTTGCCTCCATTAGAGCAGAACCGATCGAGCAGAGATCCATGAGCCTTGTGTGATTTCTGTCTTTCCCCTCCCTCGTTCGCTCTATCTCTCTCTCCTCCTCTCTGCAGGATGTGTGTGTGCGCGTGTGTGGAGCACTCTAACGCAGCCCCACAGGGGCCATCTGGGAGCGAGCCTTAATTAAGTGAGGGAGGAAGAGAGGAGGGATGGAGAGAGACACGGATGGGTGGGAAAGGGAGGGATGCTGACAGAATAGAGAGCGAGAGAGAGCGAGAGAGAGAGACAGAGAGAGAGAAATAGAGAGAGAGAGAGAGAGAAAGAGAGAGAGAAAGGGGCAAGGGCAGAGGAGAGGAGAGGAAAGGAGGTGAGAAGAGAGAAGGAAGGGGAGAGGTGAGCAGGGAACAGCGGTGAAATATCTGATTGAAAGAGTGAGCCAGACAGAAAGAGAGTGAGAGGCCTCACTTTACTGGTCATTGAGAAAAGAGTATACATTAATAACCCCCGACCATCCAGATGCTGTTAAGAGGCACTTTCCACCGCTGTGAGCTATTTAAAATCTAACACTACAACACTGTTAATAGATCCCAGTTGTAAACCCAGGCACCGAAATAACACAGATATTGGCTCGGAGTAGCAAAGGCGGTCCTGCCATTCATTTTGTGTTTCTGAACCTGCAAATAAACTGTGTTAGCGTTCTCCTGTTTATCCGGTGTCTCATGCGTGTGTGTGTGTGTGTCCAGGTGGCATCTCTGGGCGTCACCACCTTCACCCTGTGCGCCCTCTGCATCGACCGCTTCCGCGCCGCCACCAACGTCCAGATGTACTACGAGATGATCGAGAACTGCACGTCCACCACCGCCAAGCTGGCCGTCATCTGGATCGGGGCGCTCCTCCTGGCCCTCCCAGAGCTCCTGATCCGCCAGCTGGTGCTGGAGGACACGGGCGTCCCGGACGAGGCGCCGGAGGAGCGCTGCGTGGTGCGCATCTCCCCGTCGCTCCCCGACACCCTCTACGTGCTGGGCCTGACGTACGAGGGCGCCCGCCTCTGGTGGTGCTTCGGCTGCTACTTCTGCCTGCCCACGCTCTTCACCATCGGCTGCTCGCTGGTGACGGCGCGCAAGATCCGCCGTGCCGAGCAGGCGAGCGTGCGCGGCAACAAGAAGCAGATCCGCTTGGAGAGCCAGATGAACTGCACGGTGGTGGCGCTCGCCATCGTCTACGGCGCCTGCGTGGTCCCCGAGAACATCTGCAACATCGTCTCGGCCTACATGGCGGCCGGCGTGCCCGAGAGGACCATGGCCGTGCTCCACCTCCTCTCGCAGCTCCTCCTCTTCTGCCGGGCCGCCGTCACGCCCGCCCTCCTGCTCCTCCTGTGCCGGCCCCTGGGGCGGGCCTTCCTGGACTGCTGCTGCTGCTGCTGCTGTAGCCACGGCCAATCGTCTGCCACCGCCAGCGACGACAACGAACACGAGTGCACCACCGAGCTGGAGCTGTCGCCCTTCAGTACCATACGCCGAGAGCTCAGTAATTACACGCCGGCAGGCTCACACTGCTAGGGGGAGAGAGGAGCACACACACATTGGCGGCAGAAACACACAGGACCCGTTACGAGTGCATGGATGACCCCAAACAATTCAGCAGCGACACACATAAGCTGGGTCACATGGTAAAGACTGTACAACTGTAGTCATGTTGTACGCTACACTCACTAAAGTGTCCTACTGTGTAACAGAGTAAAATAATGTTTGATCTCCCAGGTGTATGAACACTAGTAACTTTGGCCAAACACACTTTTACATACACAAGTATAACCTAGGCAAGATAACCTAGGCCCATTGTGAATTTGAAGGTGCAATGTCATCTATAGGACTGTGCAACACAACCTCCACACCACCCGGAGACAACCTCTACACCATCCTGAGACGCCCGCTACACCATCCTGAGACAACTTCTACACCCCAAGACAACCTCTGCACCACCCCAAGACAACCTCTACACCACCCTGAGACAACCTCTACACCACCCCAACACAACCTCTACACCACCCTGAGACGCCCGCTACACCATCCTGAGACAACCTCTACACCCCCTCAAGACAACCTCTACAACCCAAGACAACCTCTACACCACCCTGAGACAACCTCTACACCCCAAGACAACCTCTACTACACTACAACACAACCTCTACTACACCCCAGGACAACCTCTACTACACCCCAGGACAACCTCTACACTACCCCGATACAACCTCTACTACACCCCAGGACAACCTCTACACTACCCCGATACAACCTCTACTACACCCCAGGACAACCTCTACACTACCCCGATACAACCTCTACTACACCCCAACACAACCTTTACACCACTCCAACACAACCACTACAGAACCACAAACGCAACCACAAATGCTTAAAGACTTTGATGATGAGACAACCACTACAGAACCAAAACAGACGCGCTACCACCACAACTACAGCACAACCACAACACAATGTCTCGAAACGTTTCACCGTTGGTTAATGACACAGGGTTCTCACAGTGGCTGACTCAACTGGGCTGGACTCAGCAAACTGGACCGGACTGGTGCTAGAATAGGATTGTTTCACTTGAGGAAAAGAGCGGACTAGCTAAGGGAGTTACGAATTGGACTGGAATTTCTCTATACCTGCACTCACATACTCATGCCTCACACTGGGCTGTACATACTGTATTCTACACCTTTTGGTGCTCTTGAGAAGAAGGAATATACATACTTTACAAACGTCATGTAATTCAACTTCCTGTGTGTGGCCATTAATAGACTGTAATTGTATTGCAATGGATTTTACATAAGAGTCTGCACTGCCAAACACCTTTCTCTCTTTCTCTGTTTCTATTTTTCCGTCTGTTGTGTCTTCTACTATTGTCACACGGAAGGTCTCGATTTATTTATCTCTACATTGTACTGGGAGTAAATTATTATCAGTGGCTGACTGTGTAGTACTGTCATTTAAACTTGAAGTGAATATAGTTAATCAGTAAAAAAAGAATTAAAAAATGGTTTGTAGCTCTATAAGTATCTTCTTCACTCAGAACAAAATATGTCTGTATTTGATACCAGAAGATGTTCTAAGCACACACAGTTGTACGTCTAGTAGCCAGTTTGTATAATAGCTTTTTATAGCCACAATTGTCCCTTTGATTATAAAAAAAGAAGAACTTTATCTCAAAAACCATATATTAAATTTCTAAGTGTACAGCCGTGTTTTGTCTTTTGTGTCTATGGGAAACCATAGCCATTTTTTGACCGGATTACCATTTAAGATAAGCTTTTGTAAACATTTGATTTAAAAACCTAACAGAGTAACACGTCAACAATTGCTCTATAGTATCTTAAGACCAGAAAGCTCCCCGGCTAACATGCATCAAGTCCTTACAACTTGCATATGATGCTCTCCTCTATGATGTATTCTGCAGTGTTATACAATGATGACGCAAGTCAAGGCATCTGCAGTTTGTGTGTTTGCAGTGATATGGCAAAGATGACTGTTTATCCCCATAACAGAATTAGCTGTCAGAAAGAACAGTAAGCAGATGCCAAGACACATCCGGAAAGAGAAAAAGAAAAAATTATGGAAGTCCAAGAACTCTGCTCCGCAACGTACTCCCACTACAGTGGGGAGGAGGGTTCTTGCTCCTTTATGCACACTGATGTGCAGAACGAAAAAGTGAGAGAGAGAAGAGACAGAAAGAGGGAGGTATAACAGAAAGTGAGAAAGAGAGTGGGAAGTAGTGAGGAAGAGTGATAGAGAGAAGACAGAGAAGGGAAGGGAACAGAGAGAGAGAGAGAGAGAGAGAGGGAGGGAGGGAGAGAGAGAGAGAGAGAGAGAGAGAGAGGGAGGAGAGAGAGAGAGAGAGAGAGAGAGAGAGAGGGAGGGAGGGAGAGAGAGAGAGAGAGAGAGAGAGAGAAAGAGAGAGAGAGAGAGAGAGAGAGAGAGAGAGAGAGAGAGGGAGAGAGAGAGGGAGAGAGAAGAATATGTGCTATTTCTGTCTGTGCAGAGAAGAAGAGCTCAGTAGAAGACAGGAATGGACCTGGGACACAACCATTTCTATCACTGACAGTCAGCAGCATTTTCCAAAACTGAGTTTTCAGAAGGAAGAGAATTATTTTCTCCTCATTCACATGGCTAATGGCTACTGAGAAATTATCATTCTTCCGTTATACAGCTCACCTCTCAACTCTAAAGAAAGAAAAAAAACCTCTTAGCGTGATAAAAAGACGTGATTGTTCTCTTTGAGGGGCCCTGAGAATCAGGCTTTTGTGTGAGCGCTGTTGTTCTTTTCTCTCCTTCTGAGATCAGTCTGTAATTGTGTTTGCGCGGCCTGGTTTCAGAGCACACTCTAGGCTTTTTATCCTGCTGATTTTCCTCATAACAGTGGGACTTTAGGCATCACCAGAGCTCAGTGAAACTCAATCACCATGAGGACCCTGTCACTTCCATTTCTCTGAACTACTATTACTACAGCAGTCAGCATCACCCACTTCCTTTGGTAAGGATGCTTCATTCTGAAGCCTGCTGCAAACCCATTAAACAGCCCTTCCGAATATCTTGGGTTAAACACAGTAGGCCAATTCATGTATTTCTGGATGTGGAGGTGACTTCAGAGTGAGGTTG
The DNA here is from genome assembly GCF_054491055.1 of Hypomesus nipponensis. Classification (NCBI taxonomy): domain Eukaryota; kingdom Metazoa; phylum Chordata; class Actinopteri; order Osmeriformes; family Osmeridae; genus Hypomesus; species Hypomesus nipponensis. The sequence goes on from NC_140367.1 coordinate 11,782,234, forward strand.
TTTGAGTATGATGAGCGTGGGACTGTGCCTTGTTGTCAGAGCGTAGCTCGTCATGCTAATGTATTCACAGGCCTGTTGTTGGAGCTATATGCTCTGGGATGATGTACGCAGCTGTTAGCTTAGCCGACGCTAACGCTAGCCTCCCTGCACTCTCTCCCATATTATGTCTGCTCAAACAACTGTGACAAGTCTGGCATGTAGGCGACCACTTGAAGTTAAGAACTACCACGACTCTCTTTTACTTTCTCTCTCAGACTCTTCCTACCTTCCCTCCCCCTCTCCTCCAATTTATCTCCCCTGCCTACTCCCTTCTTCCTGTCTCTCCCCTGTTTCTCCCGGTGTCAGCGTCTCTCAGCATGAGAATTCCCTCATCCATTTTAATGGGCCTGTTAGTGTCTGACCAATCAGAAACATTCAAATGTGTCCAGTAGTTACACACTGGGAAGGATGCATAATTCAACCACTCAAACCCAACCCAACCGCAACAGACGGGATAAATATTTCACCTCAAAAAGAGACAGCGAGAGGGGGATAAAAAGGGTTTTAGTCAGAAGACGGGGTGCCAGCAAGTAACGGGGAAAATCACGTTAAGGCATGTTTATGTATTAGGAGCCAGCCAGAAGCCGATTCATTGGCGCAAAACTTCATTTCCAAACCATCGTAAATCCGTGAGACAATCTGTCAAGTACGTTCGAGTTGACAAGGGTGAGGGAGCAAGCACGCAACGTTTCTTTCTGCATAGTATCGCTCTCGCCTGTGGACACGTATCCAATCTAATACCGTTCTCAAATGACCCAATCTCTATTATTAAGACATCACTAATGTTAAGGCTCACTAAAGATGTTGCAATGTCAATTCATACAAATTGTATCTAAATATGCATTTACAAAATCAGTCTGCATCCAGGCTGTGAAATGTTAAGAACTTATCAAGAGTTTGTAGGCTATTTACATGGTACACCGTTGTGACTGTCAAACTGAGAGAAAACATTTAGAAATAATGACAAAATCACAGACAGAAAGGTGATATGAAGTGGCTGAGCGGTTAGGGCATCAGGCTTTTAATCAGACGGTTGCTGGTTCGATTCCCGTCCGTGTCAAAAGACGTGTCCTTGGGCAAGGCACATCACCCTACTTTCCTTGGTGGCGATGTCCCTATACTTACTGTAAGTTGCTCTGGATAAGAGTGCCTGCTATGCCTAAATGTAATGTAAATGTATATTTTTCAAGTTAGATTCGTGAAAAGGCAAACAAAGGAAACCATATTTCAGACTCGCCTAGTCTAGGGTACTCAAGCGCTGACCCAACTATCCCACCTTGGGGAATAAATGTTTTTATCGTCTCTCCAGCTTTTGTTAGCCTTGTCAGTCATTTCTAGGTCACTGGCAGAGTTGAATGCTTGGGTGCATTCAAGACGTGCACAGTGAATAATCTGGGAAGAATCTGTGTGTAGCCTGTGTGTGGGTGTGTGTTGAAAAGAGGCTTCTTTTGTTGTCTCCTTATGAACCTAAAATGCCTTGAAAGGTGGTTGGGCTTGATCTTCTAATTATTTTCTCTGTCTTGGCACTACCGGGGGGTCCTGTTCATTTCAAAGGATCTTTCTGAGATGAAACATGTTCTTCATCAGCCTGGTCTGTGACGATTCAATTTGAGCTTGGCTAGCCTCATTAGCATTGCAGCCAGCAAAAAGTTATTCAATGGTGACAGCAGCCTGTAACGCAAATGGGTGGAAGGGTGAGACACCTACTTCATAACAAACCACACACTCAAAACACGATGAGATGGAATTGAATTGATTCGAGTTATCCAGGCTTTGCCCGTAGTTACGTGGAACTAACTCAAGTTATACGTAATGACTGTTGGCCATGTGTTTATTTTTTTATTTTTCTTCGGGTATGTTTTCTAGAACAAGTCATTTTGGACTTGGATTATTGAGCTCAAGCTGTAAAATGTTTTGCTGGCATGGGGAAACTCATCCCGAGAGCTACAATTAAGTCTAGGTAGCATTACTCATTTCCTAGCTCTAATCATCTTTTCCATTGCCCCTGCCCTTGCGAGTGGTGTGCTATATTTGGACTTCAGAGACTACTTCTTACTATGTTACACTGCCAGGAAACACATCAGCGATGTTTTCACCCTTTAGCTCATTCCAATAGGGGATATTGTTTACCCCTCAACCTGATGTTCTATTTGGATGCATCTGTTTACCATGTAAACATTTCGTCATGAAACTTTTGGGATGCAAAGACATTTTCTCACTCAGAGAGCACCTCTCACACCCTCACAACCCTACATACAGACACACACACCCCCCCACAACCCCACATACAGACACACGCACTCTCAAAACACTGTTAGCCGTCCTCCTGCTCCTGAGGTGACAGACAGCATTAGAAGGTGTGTATTGTCATCCCCGATAACACACACAAGTGCATTTCCGCACACACACACACACACACACACACACACACACACACACACACACACACACTGTTACAGCCATGTATGTGTCTGTTCTCTGTGTTTGTCTTCCCTTCTGGTCTCCCCTCAAAACTCACACTCATCATTTAGGTGTCTGGCTGCTATTGGCTCAGTCGTGCTGTCCTTCAAGTGCAAGGGCCAATCATAGACATGTCCGAGTCTTTTGAAACCCCTCCTGTGTTCTTGTTCAAGAGTCGACCAGTTTTGAATGTGTCTTTGTAGATTTGTGCTGGTGACATTCATCAATTGTGTCATGTTTGATTATATTGACTAGTTTGTCAGTTTATTGCCACAAGGGTTTTGGAATAATTAACCGCCCACTGGGCATACAATCCAACATGTAGCTAACCTATGTTATACACACCAGGTTAGGAATGGGTATAGATATAATGGGCGCCATTACTTTTAGAAGGACTTCTACAAGGACTTTTAAACTAACAGAACAGTTACTTTAAAAGTCCTTGTAGACAGCATAGGTTGATTTGTTTGGCATTGTTAATTGATCATTTGTCCACTGTGGCATGTATGGTTGGCTGGAGGCCATTGGTTTTGTTGTAGTTATTGTCATATAATGTGTACATGTGACCTTGTGAGGGAAGTCACCGGAAACGAGAGCACCCGGATATAAGGGAGTCTTGGGCTGAGGCTAAGCACATGCCTGTGTTACCTCCACGTTGTTTAATAGAGAACTGCACTTAACTAACTATTGAGTGGACATCAGTTCTTTACAGTTATATATTAAGAAAACGTATTTTCGTAATAATACTACCTCTGCTCATTGTTCCTACGCTCACACCCTGCTATCAGCCAGGCCACTTACTGTATGTCAGTCTTTTTACCCCTAGACCAAAAGCCGTAACATCCACCAACAAGCTAATATCCCCCATCTTGCCTGTACTGGAAGAAGGGTGCTATATGCAGGAGCTGGGATAATCAAGAGCGTAAACATATGTGTGTGTACGTGTATGCAGGCCTGTGTGTGTGCGTGTGTGTATGTGTATGCAGGCCTGTGTTTGTGTGTGCGTGTGTGTATGTGTATGCAGGCCTGTGTTTGTGTGTGTGTGTATGTGTATGCAGGCCTGTGTGTGTGCGTGTGTGTATGTGTATGCAGGCCTGTGTTTGTGCGTGTGCGTGTGTGTATGTGTATGTGTATGCAAGCCTGTGTGTGTGCGTATGTGTGTGCTGTGTGTCTAAGTGGAAGGCAGGGGAAACACCTGCTGCTTGCCTCGTTAATTGAACTTCTCTAACGAGCAGAGCCCATCTCCACGGCGACCCAAGAGAGGATGGAGGAGGAAGGAGGAGGGGAGGAAGGGGGGCGGGGGGGGTTGGCCAATAGCTCAAGATGTCCAGTCAGGGCTTGCAGCTCCAAATATCCGCCTCTCACTTCTGCTCAGCAGGGGGCCCATCGAGATCCTGAAGCCTCCAGCCCTCTCCTCCCTCGAACCCTAATCACTTCTTCCGAAGTTCTGATTGCCACACTCAGATGAGAGGAGCGTCTGGTAATTTCTTGGCTAATTGAAAGCATGGCTAGTTGCTATTGGTGCGCAGGGGCCGGTTCTGCAGCTTTAGGGTACGTGATTTCATCAAGAGGTGAGTTTGCTGATCTCAAGTGAATTTCCCTCTCCTTATCCCAAAATCCCCCCACCCCCTCGATCCCCTCCTGTCTCCTCTACCCCTCTCCACTCCTCTTGCCCCAAACGATCGTAATTGCATCAAGCAATCTGCTGCAATCTTCCACGGCAATTACTAACCAGAGACTGTGGCGGCTGTAAAAAAAAATATATAAAAAAACACAGTCGCTACGGCAACTCGCCTTCTGTTGCCTTGGCGATTGCCATGGTAATAGCAAAGTCACAAAGCCCAGAGTTTTTTTTTAGGTGGCAAGGACCCCAAGCCCCCCTCTGCACTGTGAGGTGTATTATAAGCTGGCTGGCATATTGCCTGTCCACCCCCTGTTGAGTGTCTGGTGCAACCAATGACCAAAAAAGCTACTGGTAACCATTGTATTCAGCTTTGGTGCGCTTTGACTAAATGGCTTCCAGATAGGAAGGATTGTTTGTGTTTCTTGCATGCAGAGAAGTTAAATTCAGTCCTCCTACACATTCTCAACAGGGATGAGTGTAGAGAGATGAAGAATAAAGAGCAAGAATAAATAATTGGGAGGGTTAAAGACAAAGAAATACAAAGCGAGGAGAGGAGGGAGGGGGGGGAAGTCTCAGAAACACAGATACAGAGGCAGGTACAGTCCAGAGATACCGAGAGACAGAATGGCAGGAAGATGGAAGGTAAAGAAAGAGAAGAGAGTGACACAAAGAGACAGAGAGACAGGTAGATAGGCATTTAGTAAACAGACTGAGAAGGGGATGAGATAGGGAGTGACAGAAAGAAAGACAGAACAAAAGAAAGAAAGAACGACACACAGAGAGATCTCCTGTCTCTGTGTTCCGGATATTGTACTGTGATTGTTCTGCTCCACTGCGACAACGCCCCTCCTCTGTAGCTGAGAGGCATACTGCAGTATCACACTGGCTCTGGTGTGTGTGTGTGTGTGTGTGTGTGTGCGTTTATATGTGTATCTGGGAAGAGATGCGGTCACCCACCCGGACTGTGGGTCACTCACCCGGCAGATAGAACAGACAGAACACTGTTTTACAGAATACAACAACACCAAGGGTTATCAGAAATTCTGGTCTGGTTTTCTGGTATGTTATAGTCTGGTCTGGTCTGGGATGATCTAGTGTAGTCTTGTCTAATCTGGTGTAGTGCATGCTAGCATTGTCCAGCACGGCATTATACACATAATCAGTCATGGTTTGACTCTGTTGCTGGACCCAGTGGTTGAGCTCTTGAGGGAGAGACAAAGTTAGTTCATTTGTTTATCTGGTCCAAACCACTGCAGTTGTGTTTCAGCAGTCTAGTGCAGAGTGACATGGTTCTAGAAGGATCCATAGGATGCCTGCCCTGTTGTCAGAAAACTCAGCAGGCAGTCTTGGCAGCCCCTCATCTCACCGTGCCAATGCAACACTGTTGGATTTTTCCTTTCTCCCTCTTTCTTTCGTTCTCTCTCTCTCTTTTCTTCTCTTCCTCTCTTTATCTCTCTTCACCTCTCTCGCTCTCTGTTTCTTTCTCTCTCTCCATCTCTTTCTCTCTCTTCTCTCAGTGGACTTGGCACAGGAACAGTGGTCGTGAAAAGCACCCCACAGATTCCATCACAGCTACACTCCCACTTTTTTAGACTGCACTGTGCTTTACTGCACTGCACTGTACTACACTGCACTGTACTGCACTGTACTACTGTGTTGTTCTGTGCTGCAATGCACTGCACTGTACTGCACTGTACTGCACTGTACTGCACTGTACTACTGTGTTGTTCTGTGCTGCACTGCACTGCACTGCACTGCACTGCACTGCACTGCACTACTGTGTTGTGTTGTGCTGTGCTGCACTGTGCTGTTGTGCTGCACTGTGCTGTGCTGTGCTGTACTGTACTTTACTGCTCCAAACTGTACTGTATTACTGTATTTTTTGGAAATAAAGCCACGGTTTATACCCCAATTTTCCCTTTTTATACTCAGATTTACAAACACAAAGCTCCCATTCTGGTGGGGTGCGGTTTATAGAAAATGCGGCTTAATTTACGAAAAATACGGTACACTGTTCTAAATTGAACCGAAATATAATGTACAATGCTGTACATTGATGCTGTGTTAGACTGTACTACTGTACTTACCCCTACTGTACTATATAGGGGGGGGGGAAATCATGTGTGTCAGAAGATGAGTCAGCATTAATAACATTCATCTTTGTAAGTGTTCTATAATCCACTCAACACTGAGTTAGAAAATAAAACCCTCTATTCTGGGTCACTTTTTATATTGCCTTGAATAGTGTATTTGACGGAGGCAAAGGGTAAGACGAAGAGTAAGAGACCATCCTCCTGCTCTTGTGTAAGGAACATGTCAAATTGATAACGCTCCGGGCATTTGATATGTTCGTGCCACCTAAGGTTTGTTTTGTGTTGATTCAGCAAAGTCTGTCACGGAGTAGGGTCCCAAGTTGCAGGTCTGTCAGGAGGCGGTCACAGCCAGGTTACCCAGGTAACGAGTGTGCCAGGAGGAGGTTACCCAGGTTATGTCTTGAGGCATGATAGCTAAGCTGCTCCTTCTCCCCCCTGGCCTCTTCATCAGCAACTTCTTACCCAATGTCATTTACTGACTGACTTCCGGATTAATTGCGTAAGCAAGATACCACAATTGTTCCTGTTAGATAGTTGCAGCACACTATGCACCAGCAACTTAGTTGGCACCCCGTTAGCTTGTACGCTAAACCTAACCAATATGCTTGTATGAAGATCTACAAAAGACGACAAGAAAAAAGAAACAGGTAGGGGCAGCTTCTGGCAGGCAGAAACAACCTTGCTTCCTCTCGGTGTTCCAGAGTGTTCTTCCAAACACCGATAGTGCCGCTCGGAGTCAGACAGACCAAACCGAGACAGACAGAACATGCTCGTTGCCCCGTATCTCTCCCAACAGAAATGTCAGACGATATTTGCTTCATTGCTAACAAAATGTCATTGCCTCAGAGTACGGAAGCCAAGGCTGTCTCCTTGTCTGGTATTTCACACAACGGGAGTAGCGCTTCAAAAAGGTGTCAGCGAGAGAGGTCAGTTACTCTTTTGACCGAAGGACACATGGCTGCTGACAGAAAGAGAGAGGGGGGGGGGGGACTGAAGAGGAAGAGAGAAAGAGGTATATAGGGAAATATGAAGTGGAAAGGAGTACGAGAGAGGGTCAGGGTAGAGTGAAAGAAAGGGTGAGAGAATGGTATGGAGTGGAGCTTGAAGAAAAAAGACAGTGAGAGAAATAATCAAGAAAGAATAAGCATCCTTCTGGCGTTCAGACGGGTTTGAAATGTGTGAATGTGCTGTGTGTTGTTCAGTGGTAGAGCAATGGATCCCTGCGATCCTGCTCTTTCTGTCACTTTGGAAAAAGGTTTTGGCCAAATGAATGAATTGTGTTATTAGAATCAAAAACAGTCCGACAGTGGACGGATTGAATCACTCCTGACACACCCATAACCTGGAAACCTACTCCGTGAATGGCTGGTCTGTATTTGGTGTTTGGTTATTGTGTTTGAGACATTACAAATGACAAATGACACATTTGCAAATGACACTGCCACAGCAACAGAAGGACATTTGTTTAAAAATAGAGTGGAAGAATGACACACTCTCTCTCTCTCTCTCTCTCTCTCTCTCTCTCTCTCTGTCTCTCTATCTCTCTCTCTCTCTCTCTCTCTCTCTCTCTCTCTCTCTCTCTCTCTCTCTCTCTCTCTCTCTCTCTCTCTCTCTCTCTCACAGCCTGCAGACAGCGTTGGCCTGCCCGCGAAGGATGTTTGCAGTTTGCCTTTTTATGTTATCTTCTCTCTAAAAAGATGCTTTATGACTCACCCGACAGCTCTCTCTGTCTCTCTCACTGTCTCTCTGTCTCTGTCTCTCTCTCCCACTATCTTCCCTATCCTCCCACCCTCCTTCCCTCTCTCTTTTCCTCTCTCTCTTCCTCTGGGGCTCTTTATCTAAACACAGCCACCTTCTCCTGCCTGTCTTCCTCCTCCTCCTTTGCATCCTCCCTGTCTTTGCGGGGCTTAGTCCAATCGGCAGGTATCTGTTCCTTTGTGGTGGGACAGGAAATGGCATGACCTCACTTCCTGTGTGACTGTGTGTATGGATGGGCGCGTCCCAGCGCAAGCTGCAGCAGCAGACAGCAGACAGTGAGACACTCATCCATTTTTTATGAGGTGTCGGTGTAGACAGCTCGACCCAGTATTCTGGGCTTGTGGGGGTGGCCCCGTTCCGCGGAGAATGATACGAGACTCTGCAAGCCAAGCCCAGCCGCGCCCTCCCCCCACCCACCCATCTAAACTGAGTCATTTCCATGCTTGATGTTGTCACACACGCGCGCAGCGTCCGCGCGCTCAACTCACGCTCTTACACTCAGAGAGATGCGCGTGGTCTCGCACACAAACGCACACAGAAACTGTCACACACACACACAGACACACACACACTGAACTCTCCATGCCTCTTCCAGAGGGCTCTGTTTGGGACTTCTCTGGGGCGGGATTGGCCAGCCTCGCCCTCACAGCGGATCCTGCTGCTCACTGGACTGTCTGGAGGTGAGCTGAGAGCAATAGAGGTCAGTCTCCACACACACACTCACACACATCCCAGGTCCGTATATGGGAATACATGACACACACATACAGTATACACACACACACTACCACCCAAACACACACACACACACACGCGCACAACACACACACAGGTCCGTGTATGACACATAGATTAGCATGCAGAGCGGTGATGCTAGCACACAAGGTCGCGCATGTTTACTCTGCTTCACATTCGCAAATAAGCATATTTTCCTGTATTTACCAACCCTGCCCCCGACATCTCGCCCCACAAGGCCTCCATACCCAGCCGTCAGTACTAAGGTGCATCCCATGTAGGCCGTTGGCACGGAACGTTTGGGGGAGGGGGGGGGGGGCGTAATCTGTGGGTGCATGAGTCAGTGCTGTGACAGGTTTTTTTTTTTTTTTTTTTTAGGGGGGGGGGGGGGGTCTGTGAGTCACTGTTGCATCAGGCTCTGTGTCGATGAGGCGGGGGGGGGGTATGTCAACTGTAGCGAGCAGTCCTCGTTCTCATGGCCACCGCTGTGGGCGGGCTGTGTGTCTGAAACCATGGAGACAGGCTCGGGATTGGCTCCCCTGAGAAAAGGGGGCCGGCATCAGAGACGAGACCGCACGTGGCAGTAGAGCTAGCCGGATGCTAAGACGGGTTTGTCGGACAAACGCGCACACGTTCACGCATTCACCCTCACACAATGGTTTGGATAAGCACACTTTTTAAAGCACAAGCGATCACGTTCATATGCATCGCACACAGTCACTCATACGAACAGACAGACACTCAAATGTTAACATGTGCACGACAGCAAGCAACATTGCATGCACATGCAGCAGCTCACACAGAAGCACACGGAGGCACAGAATGTTCTCAGTCTATACAGAACTCATCGTTAGGAGATCCACAGATGTGGACCCTTTGAAGCAATAAGGCAAAAACAGACACACAGTGCTATTTCCTATCCAGAGAATCAATCAATCGCCAACCAGGCTCAGATCAATGAAGACAAATGGGATGTTCTCCGAGTTGGACGCCATTCACGTGTTGAGGTTTGCCAGGCACCAGGTGTGAACAGGGGAGAAGCTGTGTGTGTGCGTATGTGTGGGGGGAGGGAGGGTGTGTGTGTGGGGGTGGGGGGGAGGGGTGTGTTGGTGGGGGGGGGGGGATTGGGGTTGAAGAAGGGAAGAGAGGAAGGAAGGAACAACGGGGATGAGACAGCCCTGGTGCCTGACACGCCACGGGGCTCTGACAGAATGCTCACTGTGTGCATCTGAGTGAGTGTTTGTGCTGGCGGCATGGAGAGGGGGCAAGCCCAGAGCCTGTCAGGGGTCAGAGGGGGGCGAGCTGTGTTTCTGTGCGTTTGTCTAGTGGTTGGTGGGATGTGTGTGCGTTTGTCTGGGACGTGGGTGGGTTGTATGTGTGTATGTGTGTGTGTGTGTGTTTCTGGGGGTGGGTGGGTTGTGTGTGTGCCTGTCTGAGGCACTAATTGGGGTCCAGTAAATCCAAAGTTTATAGAGATAGAGGTTATGACAAGTTCATAGTCTGGAGAAAAAACTGTAATTTGGTTATGATAAGGAAGGAGGCAGGAGAGAGGGAGAGA